>NC_047130.1:9215236-9329969 GCF_009829125.3 Periophthalmus magnuspinnatus
GGAGAGAGACAACTATTTTGCGCTACAATAGATAACAGGGAATGAGTTTTACCAAAATGTGGGGCTGCGGCTGCTCTGACCAGTTCCAAAGGACCAGTGTGTCCTTTGGTAATTGGAACAAAGGACCTGTTGGACATTTCACCCCCTTATGCATTTGCCAAAACACTCAGCACTTTTCTATCATCTTTGTTGAATAAAGTTGTTTGTGATTAGTTCATAGATAATATTAAAATGTGACCTCTTTGTCCTTTTTATTTTTCAGTTTGGAGCCTGCAGGATTTCGATGGTTGAATCAAGGTTTGAAAAAGTGTATGTACCTTTTTTTTTTTTAATGTTTTCTTTACAATGCCCCTAGCAGGAATTCGGGGTAAATACGTAAATGTAGATGAGTGCAATAGAGAAACCCATAGTCTTATTAATTTAAGGTAAATGAAGTTACCGGCTGCACTAACATTGATTCATGATTGGCTGCAGGTGCTGGGAATTAGGTGGTGAGGATTTAGATCAGAGTCCTGGCAATGTCCTATAAGAGATTCATGTCAGGCTCATTTTTCTTTCTGGTTGGATAATAATCTTGAGAGCCAAAACACCAAAGTATCACATTAATAAATGGACCACCATGCCCAATGTTTTTGTAATTAAGAATAAATCAGCATTAGAATTGTTATCAGTAAATTCTATATTTGGTTTGAACATGTTTTCTGCATATGTGGGGACAGAAATAGGTCAGGTTTATGACATTTCAAACTAAAATCTTACTTACAGTTCCTTTTAATAGCTTTATGGGACAGCTTAAGTCATTTGCTTCATTAGTTCCCTCTAATTGGTTAAAGCCACCTGTCACTTACGAGATGACAAAGGTGGACTAATGGACGCAGTGGGTGGACAAAAGTGAAAACGTGCAAAAAGCTGCAGTGAACAGAAAAGCAGAGTGATACAAACAAAATATGAGAGGTTTTGGGCAAACACCTTCCAAATGTCGTCTATATGCAGGAGATTGAAACCTGTAAATAGTCAGAGAATTGAATGATTTCTTTTCCTTTTTTTATTTTGGTCATATAGAACCTACCATAAAGTGTTGCTACTAACTAACTAATCAGCTATAAGTAACTATCTTTACCTCTCTGTGTTCATCAGATTTTTGTGTTCACTCTCTGGACTCCAACACCGCCTATCGACAACTCCATCTATCTGACCGAACCGTGACCCGTGTTCCAACTGACATCAACTACCCTCTGCATCGGGACAGGTTCGACTACTGGCCCCAAGTTCTGTGCTGCAACGCCCTGTCGGGACGATGCTACTGGGAAGTGGAGTGGCAGGCTGATTGGCCCGGGGAGAAAACCCGAGGAGTGGATATAGCCGTGAGCTATCGAAGCATTGGTCGCAAAGGGGAGGGTGGCGAATGCGGCTTTGGGTTCAACAGCCAATCCTGGAGCCTGATGGTGTGTTACGGATTTTACTGCTTTCGACACAATGGGAATGAATCCAGAGTCGGAACTTTCACGGCTTCGCGTAAAGGCAGAGTGGCCGTGTACTTGGACTATCCCGCGGGGGCACTGTCTTTCTATAGAGTTTCTAAAGAGCAGTTAATCCACATACATACGGTCAACATCACGTTTACCGGGCAGTTGTTCGCAGGGTTTGGGGTATGGTCTGGAACAGCTGTCACTCTGAAATAGCTCCACCTGCTGGACAGTTCTGATTTCACTAGTTTATTTTCAGCATCACCATTGTCATTTTTGTTGAAATGCAAAAACTACCTTCTACAAGCAGTACTGGAGAAACTGAAGAGTTGGCTGGATCAAGAAGAAAAGCATACATCTGGTTCCTTAGGATATACAGCTGATGGGATATTTTTGGGAATTTGATAGCTCCAATGCTAACTCCAAGTTACTTTGACTATAAATATGAAACTGACTTGGACTGATAAGCATTTGAAATAGTCAAATATGTACAGTTTGCAAAATGAAAAATAAACTATTTAGAAAAACAATATTGCATAGTAATTGTAATTGTGAAGGAATAGATTGCAGACCAGTTAGAGACTTGAAAGAAGTTTATCTGATCAGATGAATGAAGTTACAGACAGCAGGCACATGCGTACGTCTGTGTGCGTGTGAGTGAGTGTAAGAGGGTGAGAGTGTGTCGGGTTGTGTTTAGGAGAGTGAGAGTGCGGGAGTTTACAAAGGAGCCATCCAGTACTTATACTCCAAGAAAGGTACTATCAACAGAAGGCTGGTCCTATAAATATAGTAAAATATATAGTAAATAAGGAGAAAATATTTTTACATACTGTCCATACAAGGTCATAAGTGGATATACCGTTAACTGTTTATATGAAGGTAGAATATATCACTTAAAAGTTGCTTGCAGTTACTCAAAAAATGTATTACAACACCTCTTGTCAACCGAAAGATGAATACCTGTATCATGTAACCGAAGTAGCAGGTTCAAGTGTAGACATCTTAAAATAAGCATGTGTCGCATTCTTACAGAGAAACAAGTTCACCTCAATGTTTCAGACACAGTATTCAACACTAGGTTTAAGAGTAAAGCAGTAAAATCATGCTGTCAGTAATTCAAAAAGCACTGTGAACAAAAATCAGCTGCTTGTGGCTGTAACGTGCTGATATGAAACGGGCTGGTGTAGAGTTTAGGGGAAAACAAGCAAAATATAAGATTAATTTTAAGTTTTTTTGAGTTCAGTACTGTGTTATTGTGTACAAGAATATTACTAGATACAAGCAAAAAGCATAGTATATCTTCAATAGGAGCACTGAGCAATAGCATTGGACAAAGTGATCCAAAGAGATCCAGATGTGAAAGAAAAGAACAAAGATGAAGCAATGTCAGTGATGCAAAGTAACGAGGCAGGTTGTAGCAGACTGCATGTGCCGGAGACTCTACAGGGAATAACACTATAAAACATGTAGACAAGGCAAGCTAGTCAAAACACTCCAGATGGGGCCAGTGAGGACATATGTAAATGAAACGGTGTTGTTAAAATATTGTTAGGCCAAACAATTAGGTGCCAAGTATCAGTGTGAAACCAAAAAAAGACTACATTATTGCCTGAATTTATACATCTAATCCTTTTCCAACACTGGATACATTGATGTTTTTGTGCTTTTTGGACTTGGCCACAAAAGCAGAGTAATGTCTCTCAGATCCTTTCCACACTGCCATTAGTTAGGTCGACATAAAAGAGCTGTAGATCTGAGAGCGGCAGTTGCATTCTGGACCGCGGTAAACAACAGGTGAATTGGGAGTGGCTGATCTCACATTCTGGAGTCCTTGGAGTTGGATTAAAAGTGTTGAGTTTATGTAGATGTCATAAATAGGTGTACACTCATAGCTCCAGTGAAGTATCCACTTTAAAGCTGGGATGCAGGTGCTTAAAAAGGAGGAAGTGGGAATTTAAATATATATTAACTTGTTCTTTGTTCTTATAAGCCCTTTGGCGGTTTGGTAGTACAGTGGTCCCCCATTTATCACGGGAGTTACGTTCTAAAAATAACCCACAACAGGTGAAATCTGCAAAGTAGTCAGCTTTATTTTTTACAATTATTATATGTTTTAAAGCTGTAAAACCCCTCACCACACATTTTATACACTTTTCTCAGACAGGCATTCACATTTTCTCATTTTTTCTCTTGTTTAAGTAATTAATAGTGACTCATGTATTTCACAGTTCCCCTGACCCTGCCTCATCGTCCTGGCGCCGCTCCGCTGTAGTGTCGATGGAACATTTATGTAGATTTGGCGGGCAGAATGTATTCTGTGCTTTGTGAGAGACACAGCACGGAGGAGATCGATTGACGGTGGTCTGCAGCCCCTTGGCCGGTCGAGACGCAGAACACAACGCACATTCATACACTGTCAAAAAGCATGTAGAATTGCACTGGAAAAATCTGCGAGACCGCGAATATAGCGAGAGACCACTGTATTTACATGTCTCACTTTTCGGGCATGTGCACAGCTTTGGAACAGGTTTTAAGAGCTGCAAAGTGAAGCAGGAGTCGATGTCTTAATGCACAGTAGTGACGCCTCCGGCTTCCATATTGGCATCTACTCAGGGATCCTTCTGCAGATTCTGAGTTAGCACCATAGCTCGAGGATTATAATTCAAAGGAAGTGTATGTAAGATTTTGATTTAAAAACATTTAATAAACATTACCTATCTGCATCTCCAGGTGTGAGGTAAACATGTTCAAATAGCTTTTACTGGTAATAATGAGGATTTATTCTTAATTACAGAAACATTGGACACGATGGGTACGATGTGTGTGATGTGATATGTTATAATGTGGTGTTTTGGTTTTCAAGAGGATTATCCAATCAGAAAACAGAATGAGCCTCACACGAGTCTCTCATTTGGGTTTCCCCCAGTGGTCCTGGAGTTTGTGAGGTAAGACTGAAAACCTATTTCATTAAAATAGACTTCTTTTTTTAACAAATCAACCAAACCTCATCATGCATCTCAGCAAAACTCTTACATTTCCAATTCATATTCTTCATGCGAATCCTTCAAGCCTGAGCTCTCAGCAATGGAAACTGTGTGGGTAACTCCTGCTGCTAACACGATCGTATCGTACCCTCATCAGACCAGCGGGCAGTAGGTCTCTGCCATGAGTCTGTTCCCCACAGTGGAACATTTAAATTGGGGTTTTCAGCAGGGGGCACCAAATAACATTTTTCTTTCATCAATCAGAACACAACTCATTTATTACTTTGTTTTGACAATAAAGTTAATTAAATGAACTGCTAATAGTGGTAACAATTACTGTTACCGAGTTACTGCACTAGAACAATAATAGTGTGAAGGTAAATTCTATATATTTTTTAATAACCAGTATTTATTGTTATTAAAACATATAGTGTATAGCCAAAACAGTGGGAAGTGGAAAGACAGACTCAATTATAAAAAAAAATAAACATTTTTCTGATCCAGACACCTCACGCAAAACAACTGTTTGGAAAAGAGTGAATGAAAAACATGTGTTCAAAAGTGATGTCAGGGCAAGTCCTTAGATTACCTTCAATGTGTGTTTGACTCATAGACTGTATATATAAACGGACAGAGCTAACCCTCAAGCCACCGTGATCCAAATAGGAAGTGATCATGGGTGAGCCTCAGGCTCCATCAACTGTGGCTCCAATCCACTTTACATTGAAAAATTGTCACCCCTTTCTCTGCAACTGCTGCTGTCAAGCTTGTAATTTTGATCTTCATATTAACGCGCTCTACATGATCCTCGTATTTTTATTTCACGATTGTGTCTGTAAATCAAGATAGGAACATTAGTAGCAGACAAATCAGATGCTTTCCCTGAGGTCACTCCCTCTAATGTGAACAACAGGTTTGATTGACACCGTTGCTCTCCGCTAAAGGAGAAGGGGCTTTATCTTCAACAGCCCTGCTCCAGATTGGCTCTTTAGTTGCTATGATACGCGCGGTCAGAGTTCCAAATATTTAACTTCAATTTAACTGCTATAACTGTTCGCCTCGATGAGTTTCATTCGGCTGGAGCCGAACGCAGTGAGTGACGTCACACTCACTTAGTCCACTTGTCTGTACAGTCTATGGTTTGAATCTAGTCTTAAAAAATAAGCACTTCAAAACCTTACAATTCATAAAAAATGAGATGTCTCTTCCCAAAGGAAATATAGCCTGCATTCTTACAGTTTTAAAAAAGCTACTACTAGAATCACAACTGATCCTAGATTTCCATTGATTTAACCTGCAGATAGAGACACACACAAGTTTGTCTTGTTCTCAGTTTATGGACAGGCCTCATGTGAAAGCTCAGAACCTCCAGAATTCACTCACTGAGCTGCAGAGGCTGCACTACCACTGATTGGAGGCAGGTGCTGTGTTTAGGTAGTGACAATTCAGATAAAAAAGTACTTATAGCTTTAAACCAACTGGGTTTCAGTATTGAAACTGGCAACCCAAAGGGCCAGAGTGTGTTTTCTGATTGGATAATTGTACCAAAAGAGTATATATAACAAACAACTCAGCCATCATGTCAAATGTTTTTTGTAATTAAGAATAAATCAGCATTACAAGGATATGTAATGAGACGAAAGGGTTTGTAGTGGAGAAAAAGGGTAATTAGAGAGCATTAAAAGGGTTGTAATTGATTTTGTTCATGCAATAAAGTAACATGAGTTTTGCCCCTGTACAGATGACAGACACATCCTGCAGTGCAACACGCCTTTGTAGCAAAATCCAAAAATTATTTTCAAAAACAAATGGAATCTAAGGAAGTCACAGCATTGTTTGTGTAACTCTTTAAATTTTGTATATTTGAACATGCCTTTCCATGTGACCTCTCCTGTCACCTCGTTGGACATTCACTACAAATTTGCCACGTCAGAAAATTTGAATAAATGACTTAATTATGTCTATAGTGCTAGTTTAATAATTATATAACTGCCCCATCTTAAAGAACATCTTTTTAACAATGGAATTTGGTATTTGTCTCAGGAAATTCAGCTGTCACACTGCAGGACATCAAACTGGCACATGTTTAAAGTTTTTCAGAAAAGTTGCATTTTTTATTATTTATTTTAACCTGTATCTTAAACACTTAACACTAGAGCTCCCCTGGTGCATAAAGGTCAGATGAGCTCCTACTGTTTTTTTTAATCTTTCTAAATATGTGATTTTTCATGTCACATGGCCTGGGTCAGCCCAGCCTATAAGCAGACAAAGCAGCTGCTTAGGGCCCTGAGGCCACCAGAGGGCCCCCGAGAGCCCATACATTTATATTCAACATAATGATTGGAAAGTTTTTTCTGAAAACTAAATGTCACTCGGGTGTTTACACTAGTCTACATGTCCCTCTTAAACAATTAGATATGTTTTATTTCCAGCAACTAGATATGTGCTGATACATGTTTTGAGTGGGGCAGTGGTGTGGACAGCTACATGTTTACACCGGTGTGAAGGACCCCTCCCCTCCAGGTGCACTCTGGGAGCCAGTGTTGGGAATAATGGAGTTACATTATAACGGCGTTAGTAACTGCGTTACTTTTTAACTAACGGAGTAATCTAACTAATTACTTTTCCCAGCGTCCTAACGCCGTTACCGTTACTGACTATAAAATGTGGCGCGTTACTTTTAATTCAGTTCACTCTTCTCTTCATCAGAGTCTCTCAGCCAAGGAGCTGCACCGCGGCTCGGGGTGAGATAAAAGGCTTGTTTGAGATGAGGCGGGCGCAGATACTATCGCCGTCGATCGGTGCGCGGTGCATACCGGTTAGTTTTGTGTCCAAGATGCCACCGACTTACGCTGACATAACCTGTGCGCCGGTAACGGGAAGTTTTTGAGCAAGGCGAGCGCAGCAGCTCTCCACCGCCAGCGGCCGCCTGCATGGACTACAAACGCTTAATACATGATGGGAAATGATGTCCTGTCCACACGTGCATCGACAGCTGATTGGATGGATAGATAGATAAATAAAGGAATAGATACGTGTTAGAGGGATTGTGTGAATCTTTTAATGAATGTTAAAGAGTTGGATAAAGTTCAGTTTATGTTGAAATGAGAGTGATTAATATTTGAATACTGGGCAGAGAATTACAGTGTGTGGCCAGAAAAGCTTAAAGGTTTTGTCTTATTTTACATGATTTACATTTGAATGCCTTAGTTTTGCAACATTTTTTATATATTTTTTATTTTTGATACATTCTATAATTTACTTGTAAACAAATACAATATAGTGGCAATCTGTTAAAGTGAAATAAACGTTAAAGGTTCACATCTGTTGTGTTTTTATTGTTTTAACATAATAAGTAACGGCATAGTTACTTTGCCTAGTAACTAGTTACTTACTTACTTACTTACAAGAAGTAACTTGTAACTATAACTAATTACATTTTTGAAGTAAGATGCCCAACACTGCTGGGAGCGCAGGGACAGCAGAGGGACATTTTAGTTGACTTTAGTTAGTCAAGTTAAGTTTATCTAAAGTTCGGGACAATGCATGAAGAAGCCAGAGGAAGATCGTTTTGGGGACAAGACTTTTCAGTAGCGATGGGCAGATGAAGCTTCATGAAGCATTGAAGCCTTTCATCCAATTGGTTCACTTCAGCGCAAAGCTTCTTGAAGCTTCATTTGCTCTAGTAGCACATCTACAGGACGCAAAACATATCAGTTTGCATGAATTTGAAGTGTGTGGCATTTTGCAGAAGGTCTGAATAAAATTGTCAGCAAAATAAAGAAGTATGCAAAACATGTATACTGTAGTAATGGCAGCATACTCTCTCTCTCTGTGTGTGTGTGTGTGTATATATATATATATATATATATATATATATATATATATATATATATATATATATATACTGTAGTGATGGCAGCATACTCTCTCTGTGTGTGTATATGTATATGTATGTATATATATATATATATATATATATATATATATATATATATATATATATATATATATATATATATATATATATATATATATATATATATATATATATATATATATATATATACACACACACATCTCACATTTTGTGTTTGTGTCTGACACTGTCATCCAAGCGACATCACAGGTTGTTACTCGCGCAAAATCCGAAACCACTTACTGACTCAGTCACGTGGTACAGCCGACCAGCGAGGCTTCGGACGTCATCATTTTGAGCTTCTCCCCTAAATGAAGCAAGCGGAAACGTCCCCTCCCCTACTCGACACACACTTCGAACCCTCAATACGGAACGTTACATCACTACTTTTCAGAGAAGACTCGAAATATGTCCCACTTTACACCATTAGACCTGCAGATAAAACAGTGAGACTGGACACACCTCAGAGGGACAGAGGAGAGACAGGACACACCTCAGAGGGACAGAGGACAGACAGGAAACACCTCGGAGGGACAGAGGACTGCAGGTGAGTCCGTTCATTACACTGGCTGTTTGTAGCTATGGTTTGTCCTTTTGTGGTAATTTATTTAGATAAACATCTGGCTTTAATATTTACCACTTCCTCTGTGCAGATGCGCTCTGCGCTAACAGCTAACATGCTAACTGCTAACATACTAACTGCTAACGAGCCACTGTTAGCATAACAGTGACTGTTGTGTTACTTTTACCAGGGCCACACTTTGACCAATATGTTCATGCTGTACATCTTTTAAAATCTCTGAACTCGCTCTGTTCAGTAAGTTGATTGTCAATTATAATGAGTTCTTATTTGCATAAGCAAATAATCACCAGGGCCACATAGCAACATTAGCATGCTACTATTGTAAACATAAGCTCAGCGCTGGTGTCCTCTGTCCTAAACATTTGTATATTTGATGTGACAGTCACATATGATCACAGCTGTGCTTAATGTGCAGAACAGTTAATGTGCATCTTTTTGGCCTCTGCTCAGTGTCTGCTCAGAGCTCACTGCTCAGGTCAGAGATGAGCTGTGAGCATCAAACAAGAGCCAGCACAGATACAGTGGTATCGGCTCTTGGTATCGGCAGCTCATTGACGAGTTCGAGTACTGGCAGCTGATACTGGTATTGGTATCCGTCCATCTTACTCATTAATATGTGCATTTACGTGAAATCACAGCATCCAAAGACTGACAATAAACATAAAAATGATGTGATCCTAAAATCTTCTCTTATTTAATGTTCAGTCCTTCCATTATAAATCTGATGTTATGTCCAGACTGTTTCTCTGATGCAACTCTTAACTTGGAGCACTACTTTGTACTTCTTGAGTGATATGATTTTGAAGTAAGTGTACTCTTTAGTCAACTGGAACACATTAAAATGTACCAGAAACCAAGAAAAAAATGTCCAGAATTTTACATTTATTTTGTCAGACTCCTCATCCTTACATGTTTTATACTGTTACACTTGTGGTTATTGCTGTTGTGAGTCTCTAGAATTTGCAGTCTTTTTATAAGTGGTTGTGTTGATCTCTTAATGTTGTCAAATATGAATATGTGGCACTGAAGTGGCGAGGGCTCCTGAGGGCAAACTCAGCTTAGACCCCCTAAAGGCTATGGCCGGCCCTTCACATGGCAGGACACTCTTTGGATTACAGTATTAAACTGTTTATACCTTTTATAGATTTAAAGTGGAGATAAAGGAGTGATTGTATTAAATAATGTAAACATGCTTCCCTTTATGCCAACACCTTTATGATCTGTCTCCGAACTCATTCTAGTTTTTTGTTTTTTGTTTTCTATTCTACACCGCAGGACATTTTTACAGCATTTTGTTAAAATACCAAAAATAATTGAACACAACTTCATTCTAAAACTATATGTAATTTATAAAACACATATTTGTGCACTGTTAAGTTTAATTTTGGAGGGAAAAAAAGTTCTTTAGAAAGTCATTTAAAGTGATGACACCAAAAATGGGTGCCATGTCAAGTACCCATATATTTAAATGTATTTATATATATTTTTTTATTACATACTATGGAACATTCAGGCAACGTAACATAAAAACAATCAGGTGGCAGACCCTCCACAAGAAAGTTATGCATTGCACCTTTTTTAAGTATTTATTTATCAAGTCAGGTCAATGATGAAGTTATGCACTGTACAGAAAAAGATGTACAGTTTAGGTTAGTTTTTTTTTTTTTTTTTTTTTTTTACATTTTTTCCTCCCTGTCTACCTAATCTGCCCATCCACCTTTAAAACAAAAACCACCCACTCCTTTATGAAAACTGTTGGCTAGCTACCTTCCTGTTGACTTTCATAATGTCTGAGTAGAAGCGTTGGATGACCCTGACTTGCGCTCTGCGTCTGTGCATTGACAGATTGTTTTCTCTCTCCTCGTACAGACATGTGGGATCAATGAACCTACCACAGCTGCTGAAGGAGGCTGTGCACTTATTATTATTCACAGTCACGAGATGGGAGACGCTGACTCCTATCTCTGTGAAACACTACCACTGCTGCCACCGGCTAACTCTCAATTCTTTTCATTAAGTATAACATCTTGAAAGTAAAAAAAAATTAAAATATGTCAACTGGACAAAAAGTTGTTGACATGAAGATGTTTTGTTCCTAATCCAAACCGCTTCTTCAGTTGTGGTCAGATTGCTGGTGGACACTGCCTTATATCTGTCTGGAGGGAGGAGCTAACTACAGTGAAACTAACACATATATTTGTTTACAGTAAAAGAAAAATTCAAGTCTGTCAACTGGACAAAAAGTTGTAGGAGTGTAAGATGATTTGCTGGCTGATTTAGGGGTTGAATGATTATGCTAAGTATGATTAGTTTAGTTAGTTTAGTTATTTTTGTGCGGTTAGCTCCTCCCTGCATCTAGATATAAGGCAGTGTCCAACAGTAATCTGACCAGAACTGAAGAAGCAGCTTGGATGAGCAGCAAAACGTCTTCACTCCTACAACTTTTTGTCCAGTTTACAGAATTGAATTTTTCTTCTACTATGGAGTATACCTGAACAACTGAGGGATTACACAGACACTTGTTTGTTTACAGTTTCTGTTTGTTAGTTAGGTCTAATGAACTACACTAAATATGAACTGTGCCTGAGTCATATTCTGCATAATCATTCAGGCCCCTAATGGGTGCTCTCACATCTATTAGCATACTGTTTAGCCCTATTGTCGTCATTTTTCTTTTAGTATGGATCATACCTGGACGACTGAGGGATTACACAGACATAACATTTTGAATAATGTTCTAAGGGGGTTCATTCTAAGCAAATATATTACTGGACATATACTATATTGTGATAAAGAGTTTATCGGGCACTCACTTGGTTAAAACATATTTTTAAAGCCATTATTTTAGGTTCCTTTGGCCATCTCACCTCGAAGAAGGCGCCAGCCGAGACAGATAGTGTATTTTTAATAAGTCCTGCCCTCCTAAAATGAAGGAGTTTTAAATATTTTCTTAGTAAGTGCGTGACTGTTATCTTTATTTCTCTTCTTGGTTATGTGGATACCAGCAGCTCCCTGTCTCTGCTGTTTTTGATAATGCTGTTTTCTATTCACCTTACTCCAGAAGTTGCCGTGGGCGCCGCCATTGTCATTTCAGTTGTATTATTTTGTTTGGAACTGCTGATCTTGGCAGCAAATAAACTCTATAGGGATTACAGAGCTGTTTTAAAGCATCCCAGAGAATCGGTGCAGTATTAACTTGCACATAAACATTGAACATTTGACACAGTAAGAAATCAGGTCAATGTGCTGGGAAGATTATTTTTGTGAATGATATTAAATCACATTACATCATGCAGATTATTAGGGGGGCTTTATTCATCAGTGGATGGAAAACATTGAATCTGTTGTAAGAAAAAGTCATGGCATATATGTTGCTTTAGGATTGGCTGTGCGAAGGTGGTCCACAGAGCTTCACGTTTCTGTCATTACTTTCTACATTGCTGTGGTCTGAAAAATTCTCTGAGATTTGGTGGAAAATTGCCACGTAACATTTTTGGAATCCTACATGTATGACCCAGTGTAAGTACATAAGCAAAGAGGAGTGGGTGGGGATAGGGGATAGGTGGAAACTGCAATTTTCTGAGCACTTAAATACTTAACCCTTTAAGGACTGAGCACACTATAGACCGGTATAGCTTGCCTAGACTTTTATTCTTTTTTTTTTAGCCAAAAAAGTCATGTTAAAGGAAGGTATCAGAATGTACTGCATTTTTTCACACAACTACCTCTATTTTACATCCCCATCTGTATTTTTTCTTTGACGCATTGAATAAGTGACTGGGGAAATCCCCGCGTCACTTGCGCTCTCATTCGTCATCTTTGAGGGGCAACGTAAGCAGATTACCGTAATGACAGTAAAATATTTAAATAGTTCCCTGCCTCTGCTTTGAGATAGCACAATTGGCGCTCGTTTGGTGACGATAGCATCCGCCTCTATAGGGTTAAAGTAGGGCAATACAGGATTACGCAAACATGCACGAATCAATCAACAATATAACTCTGATTTAGTTAATAACATGAGAACACAATGTCAGTTTTACATAGTATGTCCCTTTTAACAATATCACATGAGTCCAACCTTTTAAGAGTTCATTATTTCAGAGTTCCAAACATTGTGTCTAGTTATAAAAGTCAAGCCCCATCCTTTTCATTACCTTCTATTACTTTCCAAAACCATTAGCTCTTCACAAGCACCTGAACATTTTTGTATTCATTTATTTTTCTTAGCCTTTCGTTTCCCTCTTTCATCTTCGCATGAGATCAAACACAAACACATCCCTCCAAGGCCTATACGAGTGATGGATGACTATCTGACTTCAAAAATACACTCTCCTCTCAAGATGTACATCAACATCAAACTTTATTTACCCTGTGCTGAAGAGCTGCTGAGTCACTGCAAAAGATGAATGGAAAGATGCTATGCCCTGCACACAACAGGCAGTACTCTATGGATCTCATAAATCTGACCTGTAACTTGGCCAGATAGTGTCTCCAACTTCTCCTTTGAGACAATTAAGTTCAATGTATTGTTATGTAATAATTGAGGCAGACAATAACATCTCCATGGATACGAGCTGGTGGTGGACAGTCCCGCAGTGCAATTTAAGCATTTTTATGACAACGGGCTATGTTGCCAGCAAAGAGCACATTGGGAATTGTTTAAATGAGGTTTAAACATTAATAATTGGCTATGATTTATAGTGAAAGCAATTTGAGTTTGAAAAATGATCAGGTGAAGAGTAGAGGCTATAAAAACAATGTAGTTTCTGGAGAGCAGGGCACCACTATTAGAGGATCACATGGCCCCTTTAATGGGCAGAGTTGGCTTGTGTAGAGCAGAAGAAATGAATCTCTAAGCAGGTGCTACACGATGGAAAGACGATTTGCTGAAGAAAAGCCAAAAGAATCTGTTAATGCTGTAGGATAGTTATGGTCTGTCTAAACTCAATCATGTGAAAGGAGCGTAAAGACAGAGAGGAACAGGAGACAAGAATGTGATACATTCTTTGGATTTTTTGTTTTCCCCAAAAACTAAAATTCAACCCAGAATGAGCGCCTCAACCCTAGAGACTGGCACATGCCTTCAGCAGGGTGAGGCATGTGGGATCTCTTTGTGCAAATCATCGTGGGTACTCGTGATTTTTTCTGTCCCGCCCCACCCGACCCGAGTTAAAATCCAACCCGACTCACCTGGCCCGCAGAAATGGGTTCAAATGTCTGGACCCGACCTGCCACTTACTCACATACATTCAAACTAATGTCTTTTGCACCACTGCAGCTGGTCGTCACATCCGCGGGTGCATGCCTTGTGACCTTTTACAGTCAATGATCTATTTAGGACCTGTTAGAAATGGCTTACGCACTCACAGGATATAGTGCAGATAGAAGCTTTGGAGACTTTGGGACTAAAGCAGCCGGAACATGCAGGAGCGAAGAGTCGACCTGACGCAGCGTGTTCTGTACGCCTTTGTCCGGGTGAAGAACTTTGTCTGTCCACTGTAGGCCTGAATGATCCGTGGCTTATCTTGTTCAGACTGGAGAATCATTTGTGTTGTTCCAATATGTAGCTGTAAAACTATTAATAACCTGTCTGCTCTGTGCACACACGTCTTCTTTTGCTGCTTTTATTTGACACTGTATAAGGAATAAAGTTGTCCTCTTTGGGCAGGTGTGTAGACGTGTGAATACAAAAGTCCTATGGTACAATCAGAACTACAGAACATGCTTTAGGTGAGGTGTATTGTGCTGACCTTTACATCGCATAAAACTAAAGCAGAGGCGCATTTGAACCCGACCCACCCGCACCGCTTTACCTCTTCTCATTGAGTTATCCAATCCGCAGAACCCCCTGAACCATGAAACATTTGATTTACAATTAGCTCAGGTAACTTAAACTAGAACTAGATTATCTCCTGTTTGAACTGCTCAGGCCTAAGCTCCATGGTGGCACGATGGAAGAGCAGTTAGTGCTTCAGCCTCACAGCAAGAAAATCCCAGGTTCAATTCTTGGATTCTCTCGTGTTTCCTGGACTCTCCCATGTGGTTGTTATTTTCAGTAGGGCTGTTCTGGTTAAATAAAGCATAAATAAGAAACACAGCTTGATGGCACTTTGTGTGAAAGGCTTGGCAATATTTCTGTGTTGGTTTATTTTTATTTTATTATTTAACATATACATAACATTTACATTGGATTAGATGTATTGTTTTAAATGTTTATGGCACAAGTGCTAATTTTAAACACCTGACAGTAGGGGCTTTTAAAGAGGTTTAAGACCAAAAAGCAATGTTACAATTTCTACACAAAAGTAAACAGTATATAGTACAGTACATGAGGCAGAAGCACATTTTAAATACAACCTGAACAGCCTGATCACATCACTATCATCTGTTGCACATGGCTTTCAGTCATGGCCTTGTCTCCTCTGTGTTTTGAAGGACACTTGTATGTTTCCTCTGTCCTAGACACTCCTGTCCTCCATCTGTCCTAGATTTAACACTATTGTTCCCATGTTATCATCACACCCACACTCCAGATCCAGAACATTAGGTTGTATTGTGCAACAAGACGATTTCATAAAGTACATGCTTGGTGGTGATGTCCCGAAATAGTTCACAGCTTGTTTGAAAACCTTTGTAAAGGACTAGGTTTCTCACACTCTTCATTCATTTTGTCTTTCACCTCAGGTTTAACCTAGTCTATACTTTTGTAGGTCTTGTTGACAAAGGCCTCAACTCATTTTGGCTAACAGAAGAATCTTCATGGTGAAACTGGCTTTATTTAGTCACTACACACATTCAAATCTGTTCACAGCTAAAATAATACTTCTTCAAACTGACATGAATCTTCCCAAACCATAAAGTCAAAGTTTTGAAATGAACCGCAGAATGTTTATTAAAAATATGACATGGTGGTACGGTGACAGAGTTACTAGCACTCTCACCTCACAGCAACAAGCAGCAAGTATCTGGGTTTGACTCCCAGGCTTTACAGTTGGCCATGATTGACAGGCAGACTAACCAATCAGAGAGGTGCATGCTCTGTTTGGGTAACAAACATGAGCCTCATTTCCACTGGCACAGTTCGCTTGGTGCAGAACAGTTGGGGAGGGGGCACCCCCAACTGGGGAGCATTTCAATTACATATAACCCAGGCCACTTTTGAGCTTGATACAGGTCCTCCAATGACAGGATGTGCAGGGGCATGACTAGCACCAGCCCCCACACGCCAGACCCCTTTGGAAGGTAGTACCTCCAGCGGTCTGCTTTGGACTCCTAGAAGGGGGTTGGATCACTTTATGCAGTGGAAACGCTCAGGGTCTGCCCCGTACTGCCCCGTATTGCCCCAGCCCTATGGAAACAAGGCCATGATGACTTACAGGTAAAGAAATGGAAAAGTATGATGCAGAGGACTAAGAAACAGCACAGATTTCTGCAGAATCAAGAAGTGAACAACTAAATAGTTATTTATCTCAGGTAAAAGAAGTTTTTTATTTTCTTCTGAATGATATGAGAATTTTCGAGAGGAGATGTCTGCATTTGAAAGACACGTGATACAAATTACCGGCTGTGGTTGGACAGAGGTTTGTCATGCTCTATGGTCTGATTCCAGACCCTTCTTGATTCAAACAGAATGTAGACTGGCTGCTCAGGCAAGGTTTGCTGCGGACTCTCTGGTTTCCACATCAGCTCAAAAAATATGCACAAATAGGTCAAATAGTCCAAGCTAAGGTAGTCCTGACCAAGCCTCACTCAAGATACGGAGATGAGTCTGCCATGCCCACTGCCCTGAGGAGATGCCCCAGTGGCATTGAAGGATTGGCCAAATGCAGAGGACACATTACCCTGCATGGACAATAAAAGTGCACCTTAGCCTTATGCCCAAATATTGTCCCGCTTTTCCTTGTTGTAACCATTTACTCCTGAATCAGTCATACAGTCCTGAATCACTGCTTTTGAACTGTTCTGTTTGAAGAAAGTTTTTTGTTCTTTTGATATCAAATTTTCATGATTTACTTGTAGTCCTTATTGTTGAGTGCATGAAAGCACTCAACACCCCCATGCTTCACAGAGAAGATAAACCACAAACATCCAATAGTTTGATGTCGGGCCCTGAGGCACAGGGCTGCTTTGGGCTGCACCTTCCCCACTGTAAGATCAGACCACAGCAGTGTCCTCCAGGGCTGCTCTGATGGAGATAATGCTCTTTGTGCACATTATACAGCCATATGTACAGACCCCAGGACTGTCCAACTCTGCACCACCTCGGCTCTGAATGCTGTGGAGAGAGTGCTTTTATTTATGGGCAGCTAAGAGAGGATTAGTGATTATTATATTCAGTACTCTACTACTGTTTAACCACGATCACACTGAACCATCATGAACACATCTAACACTAACTAACACTAATTATTCACCGCAATGAGTTTTTAAGCACTTTTTACAATTGTCAGAGGCCAGAGCAGAGTTGTTGTTAGCAGTCAGAGTAATGCTAACAACAACTAGTATGCTAACAGTGCACCAGAAAATTGCTTGCTTTGGCACATTTCATAAATCTGACAAATGACCCTCACCCAGACACCAGCCAGAGAACGCTACGACACTGTTCGACGTGTGGTGTGAGGGAGTCAGAGGCCTGTGGGACCAGAGTCAGTGTTTCTGGTGAGCATCAGGTGTTACAGCTGCTATCTGTGTTTAAATAGTTGAGTTTTAGATTCTGCAAAAAGTGTTTTGTAGTTTGATTTGAGAGTTAAGGCTTGAAAATAGATATAAGGTTGTGCCAACATGAACAGAGAATTTACTCCTTGAGTGGCAAGTTTTGGAATTTGTGCCCAAATGTAGAAAAACTGTAGTGATTTGCGAAAGATAGAATTGTGTTATAGTTAGATGTAGATGTATTATAATAAGACGATTATCTGTTGAGTAACAAAACAAATGTTCACTTTATTTAATCAAAAATCATATACAGCCCTTTTAAAGTGAGCATATTAGAAGTTATCATGACTTTTTAGCACCTTTTCTTTGGTGTTTCACTCATTAAAACTTAAATATCCCATTATTGCAGATGTGAATGTATAAAACCTGTACTCAAGTCAAAGTGCTGTTACTTCAAACTAATGTTGCTGAAGTAGAAGTACAAAATAGTGGTTCAAGAACTTAAGCAAGAGTTTAAAAATGGGGAAAACTATTTCTCAAGTACAGTATATGTAAGAGTAGCTGTCTGGGTGCAGAATTTGAAGTTACTGTAATTGGAAGGACAAGACATTAAATAGTGCACAAAATCTTGACACAAAATGAGAAAAACTAAAACACAGGCTCATAGAAGGAGCAGCACAAGAAACACATGGTCAGATCTTTTAATAATGTAACAAAGATTTCTTACCTGTAAACTCAAAGACCTTAAGTCAAATAATACTCTTACACCACTCTTTTATTATAAAGATACTCAAGTACATCGAGTAAATATCTATTGTCAATCTCTCTTTCTTTAAACTTCCATTGAGTCCATAGGCAAGACTACCGCTTGGTCTATATCTGTGATCGGTGTCAAAGAGGTCAGGAACTTCGCCTGCACTAGGAAAAAAGAAGTAGCCTGACACGAATAAATGTGACAGAAGAAATGTGGATGTTCACTAACTTATGATTGAATTATTGCATTCTTTAAAAGAAGAAAAGGTAAACACCACAGTATTTGAACATAAAACTACGGGTGGTAAAACCGCTTTATCGTCTGACCCCTCGATGAACTGCCACCAGCTGAGAGCGCATGAAGTTGGGAGTGAGTCTGCTACTGCTTCAAAATCTGTCTAGTTTACTACCAAAGAAATGAGAATCGGATAGATAAAAGAACGGATACAATTTTAACTTTCATGTTATTTCTGATAGATTTTACAAAACTCTTTACCCAATTTTTTGTTTCTCCACTAGTTACGCAAAGTAAAGATGCACTGTATAAGGTATTTGACCTAATTAATTTATAAAACGCAATATTATTTCAGTGTCATACTATTGTAATTTTTGTTGACTATTGTAATTTTTTAGCCATGTTATAATGTTGTTACCTCATGAAAGACGTACCTGGAGTTGTGTTTTGTTTCATTCACACATGTAATTGTGCATTATTAGTCTGTCTACATCTCCAAAGCTCAAGATGCTCTGTTCCACCTTGTGATGTCATGAAACGGTATTTTTCAAGTTAACAGCTACTTATTACCTTAAGGTTAGTATAGATGGGCAATTCCAGGGCATAAATTATCCAAATGATTGTAGTGAAGGTGTATGGAGATTAAAAACACAGTGGAGCACTTCCTGTATTATTACATGACTTCACAAGGTGGAAGTATTTTCAGTTTAAGAGAAGAACCTAAATATGCAGGGTTTGTGTGTTAAAGATGTATGAATGAAACAAAACACAACTCCAGGTATGTCTTTGAGGAGGAAACATTATAGCGTATCAGAAAACAGTGTAAAATAGGCCCTTTAACTTATTTTCTAGTGATGAAATTGCATTTAATCTATTTATTTTTACCTATTTATTGTCATATTTGCAGTTTCCTTGGAACCAGTCTGCAGCTGCATGTAAGCCTAGCTAGTTTTCAAGAAAAAAATTTGGAACTTTGACAGGTCAATGTGACAAATCTCGAGTGTCCTTTTTACAGGCTGGTGAAATTATGGTGAAGTTATGTGTATTATAGATGTCTTCAACCACACGTCACTTCCTGTGCGGCCAAATGTTCATTGTCCTTTTGGGTGAAAACAAAAGCTGTGTACATTGAAAATGATTAGGATGCGATTGGTACATGGATAAACTGGGGGCAAAGTGTCTTGCCCAAGGACACAATGACAGCATTCATTTGTAGGAGCTGGAATTGCACCAGGTCAGTGGATCTGACTCTGAGAGTGGGATTCAAACCGCCAACTTTCAGATCAGTGGAACACTCTACCAACCGAACTACTATAAACTTCAGATTGACTATTGAAAACTACACTTAATGATTGCATCCCGTCATTGTGGACAAGAGTTGACTTTGGACCCAATAATCAAACACAGGGTAGAATATTTATATCATGTATTATTTATCAAGACACTGGCGCTTAAATGGATGAGTGAGTTTGTATTCCGCAAGACGTCCATTGTTTGGAGCTCACACAGAGTTCCAGAGTTTGGAATTCTGAGAACACGTTTCATAGATGGCACGTTTCCCACCCACACTGCTGATTTGGGCTGGACGCTTAGCAATGAGACACGATAGCTGTCAATCAAACCTTTATTTTCTTTCTTTCTTCATCTTTATTTATAAAGGAAAACCCAATGGGACCTCTCTGACTCTTTTTCATGGGTGCCCTTTTTAAAATATAATACAAGCAGAAAAACAAGACAAACAAATATACAAGTCCATAATACACAATAAAAACAGGTGCAGATGTGAGTATAAAAGTTCATTGCCAGATTATTCAATTGCGATTGTGTCAGCGAAGTATCCAGTTTTGCTTTTCCTTGGAGTGTATTACATTTCTATGAGGCAAAACAGCTAAAATCCCTCTTTTCCGTCTCAGTTCTGGTGCAGCTAGTCCTTAGCCTTATGTAGTCATGTGATCTGGTATTAAATGTTTTGTTATCAGTGTTTAACAAGCAGGTGAGGTATTCTGGCAGGTTTTGAAGTAGTCCCTTATAGATAAATGTCATACAGTGCTGTTCTCTTCTAACAGACAGTGATGGCCAACCCACTTTTTTCATAGAGAAGACAGTGAGGAGTTTCAAATCAATCACCTAAAACGAACGAAGGGCAGAGTGAAAGAGTGGATCCAACCTGTTAATAATGCAAACAGAAACGAGCTCAGGGAAAGAAAGAACCAGAGTGGTCAGTTTTTAATGCTCATATCTTGATGTAGGCAAGCAAAAGAATGACGAGAGCGACAGCAGCAGTTACAGAGTGAGGGGCCACCATTCTTCATTAGAAAGTGAAATGGAGCTTGAGTCAGTGGAGCTAATTTGCGCTCATGCCTACTTTGTATTTTCAACGTGGCAGCCAGCTGTCCATCTGCTAAACGCATGGAAGCTGATTAAAGTGGTCTAAAGTAGTAGTTTAAAGACAGAATTTAAAAACCCAAATAAATCAACTCAAGAACTTTACTTAGGTTAACTACTCCATCGTAAATCACACAACTTTACAAATAACTTAAAGATCTCTTAAGTCCATCTTCAAAGCTGGTGGCAAACTGTCTATCTCCCGTCCAGCCAAACCACATGAATTAACATTAACTTTATATGGAAAGATACGGTTATGGCTCCAAACTAAAAGCTTTTTGGATTACCCAGAATGCACCTGTGAGCGACGCCACTATTATTAACCTTAAGATATGCAGCTAACAGACTGCTCATGTGTGCAGCCCAGACATTTTGTAACACAGCGAGCATTTTTTCTTTTATGGTTAAGCACCTAATTGTTTTTTGGAATCTGACGGGCGCATATTTGAGTGAGTTGTTTATAAGTATTTGCAGTTCAGTGGTCTATAAACATATTTTTCTTATTATCAAGTGGCATTTTTATTTTTAAAAGTTGGGACTGTGCCATGGCACCCTCAGAGAATGGGCATAAGGCAGTGTGCTGGACTACTAATGATAAATTTGTACTATGTCTAAGCTAACTTGAAGTCAATTAGTGCTTACGATGCATAAAATGGTTTTGATTCCCAAACCATGTGGTGCCATTGTCTCCCTGCGTGTGGTTCCCTGTGGGTGCCCCAGCTTCCGCCATTAAGGTAAAAAGTGTAAAATAGGTCAATCCTCCAGTTATGCACTTTTTACCATAGACACAAAATTCTCTATAGCTGTGTCTGAATGTCCACTTTAACCTCCAACTAACCCCTGACTCACTGCAGCCAGACTGTGGCTAGACTTCGTCAATTCACTGCTTTCTCCCTGCCCTGACTGAGTAAAAAGGTCTGCTACACTACGTGAAAATGTATTTCTAATAAACATCCATCAACTCCGACAGAGACAGAGAGAGAGATGTTTATAGAGTAATATGTGTCATAAGAGTTTTAGTCAAGATTAATCTCACACTAAATATCAAACAGACTGGAGAGTTCAGATGAAAAGAGGGCACTATCCATCTTTTAACAGCTCAAGCTAAGGTAAGCGGCTAATGCTGGCAACTGTATATTGTAACAGATTATTTAAGAACGATTTGTTCATACTCAATACGTTAAGACACTGCTTTTATCTTAAAGACTGGATAGTGATCAGCACTGGACACTACCATAGACTGTGTAAAGAAGTGGACTTGAGTGTGACGCCACCCGTAGCGCTCGGTCCCGTCAAATGAAGCTCAACAAGGCAAGCAGCTATACGGGTGAATGTGGAGTGAGTATCATAGTGACTAAAGAGCAAATCTGGAGCAAAGCTGCTGAAGATACTGTTCCTTTGATGGTCTGGCAGGGGCGGGCGTTTAACACCGCTGTCAGTCAAAGCTGTTGCTAATGCTAGCAGGAGCAACCTTGGGGAAAGAGGGAAGATGATTTGCCTCTTATTAATGTTCACATCTTGAGTTATGGACACAATAGCGAAATACAAATGGAGGGACAATGATTTTCTAATGTAAAGTGAATTGGAGCCAGAGTTGATGGAGCCGGAAGTGCGCCCATGATCATTTCCTATTTGGAACGTGGCAATGAGCAAGTTAGCTATGTCCATTTTTATATACAGTCTATGGACAGTACTTTGTCAAGTGGGAAATTACGAGTGCTATTACTTTTTCACCCTTGAGACATTTCAACACCACTAATTATGACATAACCACTATTTCATACCCTATGTAAAGAATCATGTGGACGCAGCAATTACCTAATACCAAACCATTAGATTTGAATCAGAGATCCCTCTGCTGTCATCAGTAGACATGGACCATAAAAAACCTGCCTATTTGTCTATTGGCTTGCTAATATGTGTTCACAGTGAAGACCAAATAGTCACTATAAATCAATGAGACAAGGCGGTCCATGCAGAGGACAATATACAGAGCATACTCATATCTTATGTCCTGCTGTGTGGACATCTGTCTCTGTGTTCTCATCACCACATGACTCCTCATGTGTCCAAAAACGTGTCTTCTTATCTGCTTAACCTACTACTACTATTAGTCTTCTTCTTCATTTCCTTTACCTGTCAATCAAAGCTTAAAAAACAGACCTCATATGTTTTTGGGTCAATGTGCCATACTAGATTGGGATTGGGTTTGAAAAATATGCTAGTGATTGGGCCAGAATTCAGTGGTGGATTTTAGTTGTTGAAATGCATTTGTTTTGACTTGGTCTAAGCTAACTGAAGTTAATTAGGGCTTACAATGTATAAAATGTTTTTTATTCCCAAACCATGTGGTGCCATTGTCTCCCTGTGTGTAGTTCCCTGTGGGTGCTCCGGCTTCCCCTATTAATGTTAATTTTTTTTTTTTTTTTTTTTAAATAGGTCAATCCTCCAGTTATGTACTCTTTACTATAGATGCAAAATTCCCTATGGCTGTGTCTGAATGTCCACCCTAACCTCCAACTAACCCCCAACTAACCCCTAACTAACCCCTTTGCTTTTGCTTTGTTATTGTAAAGGTTATTGTTAATACCTTTACAATAACATAAAGCAAAAACTGGCACAAAGTTCAATATTTTGAACAAAGGTGAATGTTTATTGCAATAGCTTAAAGGTAGTGGCACTAATCAACCGTAAAGCCCAGATGGCTATCATTTAAAAGGGCATTAAATGAAAGGTTTAAAAAAAGTAAGCCATTGCTGCTTGTTGTTAGGGTAATTATTCCAAAAGAAACAAGAAGACAGGACTCTCTGTTCAGCCACTGATACCAAAACAGTTTAGTGAAAGTAAGATAAGGCCTCAGTGCACACTAGTTTTAGTTTAGTTTTGTTTACTTTTGGGTCAGCCTTGTTCACATCCACCACATCATTCACACCAAACACACACCATGAGTCATGTGAGAGTCCATCAGCTGATCGCCGAAGTTATTTCTATGACACCGCGCTTCAAGGAACAGAGCCCTGTGAACACAGTTACTCCCCCTATATGTGATGGTCTCTTCTGTGGCTAAATACACCGTGAGGACTGTAGGCGAAGACGCGTGATGGTGGAGGAGAAAAAACTTTTGGAAGGACCCACAGACCCACAGAAGGACCCACCTGTGCAGACTGAGCCAGGAGCAGACTAGTCTCCTCCTGGAGACTGATGTTAAGTTGATCCAAATTGCCTCAGTGAAAGTGTCAAAGAGCAGATCTGCAGCTCTCAATCATACAAATATACATAAACCGAACAATTTTTGCTCAGTTCCAAGCACTTTTACTGTCACAGCGGGCTGTGTAAGTCAGCTTGAGGTCAGCCCCGTTAACACCGCGAAGCCGTGAGACTCGAAGAGTGGAGCCACTCTGAGATCTCCTATTTCAAGCGCTCCAGGACTGGCCATTTACTTCCTATTTGGAACGTGGCTGCTAACATGTTAACCATGTTCATTTGTATAGTGCATATGAACATTTAACATTTTACACAAATCACTTATTTTATCATATACAGTATTTCCTCAAATTCTCCATTGGAATGAATGGGAGTCCCTCTTGACTGGAAGTGTCATCACAACTAAAGAGCAGCTTCTAGTGGCATTTAGAAGAAAAATGTGGTGGGGCAGAATAAGGTCAATGCACTTATGAATCTGACCTGTTCTAGGTGAGTAATTCTATCCGTTTAAAGCCCCATTTCAAATTAGAAATATATCCCAGAATTCTGATCAAAGAGTGTTGTTTGCATTTCTGGCAGATCTTCTCTTGATACGACTCAACCGCGACCTTCAAATGATGTTTTGGCAAAAGTTTGAAAAGCCCATCTTTAGACACATTCAGAATTTATGCCCCTTTAGCCCACGTCTGGTCTTTGATGAACCCTGACTGCTGCTGTGGGGCGGTAACTCACTTTTATTTGAAAAGAAAATGAGCCCAAATTGAGACGTTACTTTGGCCCTTCCTCATTTGAAATATGGTGACGTTAAAGACCGGGAGATGACACGCGGATAATAAAGCTTTGACTTAAGACCACAGAATCGTCTGGCCCCGATACATCACAGGCAAACACGATTCAAATGAAAAACAGTATTTACGCATACTCCACATCACTTTGTCACACATCTAAAGCTGCCATAGTTGACGATGGAACTTTTGTGTGGATGCAAAATTTCCAGTGACAATGGTATTCACCGATTTGATTTAAAGGTTTTGAAATAGAAAATGAAATCGCTAAAAGAAGGAATTTATTGAAGTGCTGCCTTGTAAATGCTTCAGTGAAAGATTGTCATTGTAAAAATAAAAATAAAGCTATAATCGTTAATAAAAAGATGTCTGGCATGTATTCCTGGGCTTTAGTCACTTGATTCTTTCTGTCATGGACGCCGTTTTGACGACTTTCAAAAGATAATTTATTTTGAATTGTTTACTGCTATTGATCCGAATGATAACAGCTTCCATGCTTTGAGGCACCGTTTGATAGATGGTTCAATTCAAAGATAAACTGCAACATTACTATTTCAAGTTAAGTAAATGTGACAGCAGTACGTGAAAATCACTGGTGGCAGATACATAGACATGCCATTATACCCCAGGCCACTCCTGCTATAGCTTACCGCCTTTAACTATTAGCCTGACCAGCCGAATACAGTTGTTTTCTATGCAATATGCAAAGACATATATCCTGGGACGTGGTCATGTGTCCCTGACTTCAGAAGAGTGTGATTGACAGGCCAATTAGCCAATCAGAGAAACCCATGGTCTGTTCATATCAAAACAAATATATAAAAAAGATGACTGAAAAACATCAACTTCTGTAGAATCAACGAGCGAAGAAGTAAATGTCCTAAATTGGAGGTATCTTTATATTTAAGTTATATATTTTATTCTGAATGATATGATGATGTTCGTTCACTATAAATAAATAGCTGTGATGAAAGTCTCAGCCCAGTCATAGATTCCAACAGAAAGTATGCAGTGTGAACTATGGATCTATTATAAAAATCTATAGAGCACTGCTAGCTTAAACCTTGCGAGTTGCCTAGTTACTAGTGGCCAGTCCATTGGTACTGCAGTAAATAAATTCCATCCAACCCATAAATAATTTTTCCACACACAAACTGCTTGTGACTGATAGGATCCTAGAGCTCTCACAAAGATTGAATTTTGTATTAAAAAAAATCTTTGGTTTGGACTCGCTCTAGCTCCGCTCTAATCCGGTCTCTCCCTGATTGGTCATTGACGCAAAGTGGCGGCCATGTTTGGACCCTGGGCTTGGAATGAACCATAAACTGTATAAAGAAGTGGACTAAGGGAGTACGATATCACCTATAATGTTCGTCTCTAGTCAAATGAAGCTCATCGACGCTAGCAGTTATTGGGGCAAATTTGGAGCCGAGTTCCATATTTGGAATTCCGATCATGAGTATCAACTAAAGAGCCAATCCAGAGCGAGGCTGATGAAGGTAACGCCCCCTCCTGCCCACACTGCTGGTTTAGCAGGGAGGGGCACTTAGCAACGCTGTCAACCAAACTAACGCTAACACTAGCGGGAGCGACCTCAGGGAAATAAGGCACCTGATTTGTCTGTTATTAATGTTCATATCTTCAGTGTTACGGACACAATAGCAAAATTTAAAAAAACAGAATCATGTAGAGTGGGTTAATGCGAACATTTTAAGACCAAGATGACGAGGCTCACTACAGCAGTTACAGAGAGTAAAAATTTTAAAATATAAAGTAAATATAAACTTGCAAATGGGAGCACACCCGTGCTCCCATTTGGATCATGATGTCCAGCATGTTAGCTATGTCCATTTATACATACAGTCTATGGTGTGAAACAATAATGCATCAAATTCTAAACCATCTTAAAGTGTCTAGGAGATACTTGCCTGGGATCCATAATACACACTTGTCCAATACTTTACAAAAGTGAGTGTGCTTTATTATATGAAATACTGTATATGAAATGGGTGGTGCTGTTGCTCCTTTTTGAAAAACAGATCTCTGAGGTTGTTTTCACTGCCACTTTACTGGCACAAGTTAGGTTGACGTTAAAGAGCATCCGCCCTGATATCGGTGTGCTTGGGTCGGTATGAACTCAACAATCTCACTCTGGACCGTACTCTGGATCACATATTTATATGAATGGATGCTGCAAAACTGCTGTTTGACACGTGTGTCTGGCAGCTTGTATCAACTTAATGTGAACAGTCTCCTCCTGCCTCTGTCTGCACAGGTGAGCCTGAGTCTGTCGTTCAAAAATCTTTTTCCACCATCATACACAGTCGTCACGGTGTATTTCGCCACAGGCGAAAGAAAATACCACTGCGTATAGAGGAAACGAGCATGTGCTTATTCACGGGGCTCTGTCCTTTGAAGCATGTTGTCATGGAAATACATTTGGCGGTCAGCTGATGGACTCTCACATGGAACATGGCTCATGGTGTTTGGGGTGAATGATGCGGTGTATGTGAACAAGACAGACCCAAAAGTAATGTATATACAACTAAATCTAGTGTTCACTGGGGTCGCTCTACAGAGCCACTAACATGTGAAAATGACCTGAATCTCAATGGAACCTTTCTGGTCTAATAAAAGGTACATTTAAAACAAAATACCAGCTGACATCACTAATAACAACATCTCTGTCCATTACAGTATTTGACTTTGTACCACCACAATCAGAGGTGGGTAGTACTCAGTTACATTTACTCTACATTTACTACACTTACTTTTAATTGTAATTGTACTTTTCAGAGTACTAATCTAGCAGCATACTTTTACTCCTACTTTTAGGAGTAAAAGTTTTTTGAAGTAGACGTTTTGGTTCCTCTCTCCCACTGTGAGTGAATCTATAAGTGACAGAAGCTTTATGTTGCCAATATGAAATGATTTGTGTTTCTTGAAGCACTCCTTCAGATATGATTTATTTTTGCCTCATTTCTGTGAAAATACCAGATTTTGTGCATTATTTAATGTGTTGTCCTTCCTATTACATTAACTTTAAATTATAAATCAGATGTTACGTCCAAACAGTTACTTTTTAAGATGCTCTTTATCCCAAATACATTTTTTACTTTTACTTCAGTAATTTCGTGGACCGCTACTTTGTACTTCTACTTGAGCAATATTATTTTGTAGTAACGTTACTCTACTCTTGCTCCTTTACCACCTGTGACCACAATCTATATTCAAACCCTGGTAGAACATACATTTTGAAGTCATTTGCTTCAGCCAAAACAATTAGACCACATTTCCTTCACTTACCTCTCCCCCTATCTCTTCATCTGAGACCCCCGCGGACCCCCCACTTCTATACCTGCCTCCTCGGACCAAACAAGCACAACAAATGGATTACTCAAACATGTCAAAACCCAATCAAATCATTTTTTCCCGCTCTCTTTAACTCCTTCAGGGTGGTCACATCTTCAAACAAGAACTAATCCAAAAAACATCTCAAACTCCTCCAATTTATGAGGAGCAAATAGCGAGATCTTTGTCCAAAAAATAAACAAGGATAATAAAAGTGGTGGAGGTAGCAGAGGAAAGAGAGAGAGAGAAGGAGAGAAGGAGGGAGGAGACGTGAGCTCGGAAATGTGGAACTACTTAAAGACCCCTAAAGGGTTAAAGATGGCTATGGGATAAGTGGGGGCTCGTTTATTGCAAATTTGACAGAGGTAGTTAGATGGTGAGCATATCCTTCTAGCTGCCAGTCCGCGCGAGGCGAGCTAGCTCTTTCTGGACTACACCTGAGTTTTGGGGAACTTTTTAGAAATTTCGGAATCAAAAAATCTCAATTTAACCGCAGTATTCCGCTTCAAAGACTACTACCCTGTCGCATTTTGAAGATTTGGGCAATTTTTTCTTTTTTTTTTTTTTTGTTTTTGGGGGGAAATACGTCCAATCTGGCGCCCCCGATGTCCCCAGTCTGGCGGTGAAGCGGGCGCGTGCTGCAGTAGCCCAGATGCATTGGAGAGCGGTGTCCATGGTGGTGTCTGTTATGTGTGAGGTGATGCGGATGGGAGTGGGAGTCTTGCACAGGCAAACTGGTCAGTACAATCTGAAACCGAAGTTCTCTTGAATTGAATTAAAAATGAAATGGCATGTCGTGAGTTGCTGCGTTTAGCTAACTTTTGAATTCATATGGATGTCTTTGTTTCATTAGTTTAACAGCAATATACTACTTCCTTAAAGGTCCTATACTACGCAAAAGGGATTCTTATGAGATTTAAGCCATGTTAGAACGCTGTTACCTCATCAAAAACATGCATGAAGTTGTGTTATGTTTCATTCACACGTGTTTGAGTGACCATTTATTATCAGTTTGTCTACATCTCCAAAGCTCAAGATGCTCTATTTCACCTTGTGATGTCATGAAGTAGTAGTTTTCAAGTTTACAGCTACTTTTTACGTTTAGTTCAGTAGGGATTGGCAACTCCAGTGCTGAAATGATCCAAATGATTCTAGTGAAAGTGTGTGAGGTTTAAAAACACAGTGGAGTTTGTGTTCTTGTATTACCACATCACATCACAAGGTGGAACAGAGTGTTTTCTGTCTGATGATGACTCTAAATATGCAGGGTTTGTGTGTTAAACATGTGTGAATTAAACAAAAACAAAAAAAAACACAACTCCAGGTATGTTTGTGATGAGGAAGCAATATTAGAACATAGATCAGAAAATAGTGTAATATGGGCTCTTTAAGTAACCGTTTTGACCTCTCCCCATAAAGTGAGCTAATATGGTAAAAGTCTGATACGATTTCTGTTTGTTCTTGTACCTAAACAACGATATATTCATAAATGAACACTTGTTGTGATGTGAAATGTAATCTTGCCAAATATTACTTCACCAAATACTTGAGCAACATTACTGTAATAACAATAAGTCCAGTGATGGAAGAAGTACTCAATTTTGTTACCCAAGTAAAAGTGCAGATACCAGAGTAAAAAAAAAAACTCAAGTAAAAGTATAACACGAAAAAATCAAATTTTTCTAAATCTAATAAAAAATCTAATTAAGTACAAGTATTCAAGCACCTGTTTAAAAATGCACTTGGAGAGTAAAAGGTAAAAGTATTTTGCACATTATTTGGTGTCTTATAAGGATTTTGCTAAAGATTTGTGCTGAATTTTGATGTTTTGATGTTGTTTTTTTTGCTGTTTTCATTTGTAAATACTCAAACTATGAATGTGTTAAACCCTCAAACTTTTCTACAGGTCAAACAATAATTAAAAATACTATTACTTTTCCGTCCAGTTAAAAAATGTAGTGGAGTAGAAAGTACAGATACCTGATTTCAAATGTAGTGAAGTAAAAGCAAAAAAAATCACCTTATAATCTACTTAAGTAAAGTACAGATAGCTAAAATGTATACTTAAGTACAGTACTTTACTACTTTTACTTCATTACGTTCTACCACTGAATAAACCATCCTTGGTATTTGAGTATTTTAAGTATGACGGCTAAATATTCTTACATCAGTTCTTTTCTGGATTCACTTTTGTGGCCATATCAAGATTCTCTACAAGTACTACGTGCGTTGAGTACTGCGTGCGTTGAGTACTGCGTGCGTTGAGTACTGCGTGAGTTGAGTACTGCGTGTATTACTATAGCTTTGGATTTTAAGTTCAGTTTGAGCGTAATTTAACATACTTTTCAAGGGACGTCCAACCATTTTCATGATCAGTAAGAAACACATTTGCAGACATTTATAATTGCAGTATTTTGTTATTTTTAGGAATCATGTTTGTACTTGATAACAAGATTCACATCATATACATTAAACATTACCTTTAGAAGTAAAACAGTTCAAATAGTCTCATAAACAACAGCTGCTAAAACTTATGTTGGAGCAGTGAAGGTAATTTGAGTTTGGTGAAAATTTATGGACTTTAAAACGCAAGATAGCATTTTTGGATTACCACCTGATGACATCATGCAGTGGGCACAACTACAACTACTACAATTGTTTTTGAGTGTTTTTATGTGGGAGCCATACTATACAATTTGATTAAAAGTAACATCATAATAGTTGTTTTGGTGATATGCAAAATTAGAATATCTAGCACCCTATATCATGCAATACTTGAACCTCAACCAAGATATTTAGAGGAACAGTTTGCACATTTGAGAGGACTTTTTAAAAGATGTGTGTTCAGTTTTTTGTGTGAAGTTATGGAATGAACTAAGTGTCAAATTACTTTGTTCTAAAGGTTGAAAAAAATGTCTCAAATGCATATGTACCAATGATTATCGAAATTACATGTAAAAGAGAGAGTCTACAGCAGAGGTGCATAGTACATTTTGAAGTACTTTTATAGCAGTGTACTTTTACTCCAACTTAAGTAATACTTTATTGAGGTAACAGTACTCTTACTCAAGTAAAAGTTGTGGTTCCTTTTCCCTCTGTGATAAGTCTACAAGTGACTAAAGCTTTATATGGACCATACGAAATGATTTGAACATTTGTGTTTCTTGCAGCGCTCCATCAGATATGATTTAGTTTGGCTCATTTTTGTGTCTGCCCTTTGAAAATACCAGATTTTGTGCATTATTTAATATTTTGTCCTTTTGATTAACCTCAGATGTTTCGCCCCAACGGTTACGCTTCAAATTACTCTTTCCAAATACTTTTTTACTCTTACTTGAGTGATTTCTTTGGACTACTGCTTTGTACTTCTACTTGACTAATATTATTTTGAAGTAACATTACTCTTACTTGACTACATTTTTTGGCTACTGTTGTCCATAGTCCGGTCTATAGTCAGTATAGTTAATCTGTGTTGTGTTTTTTTGGCTTGCAAATATCTGTTTATATAAAGCTGCTTCAGTACTTCACTAAAATTGATTGATTTAGTAGCATAAGCAACATAAACATTACTTCAGCCTGTTCCTGTTTCATGATGATTTTGTGTTTGTTCGCTGTAAATTATGTAAATGATTGAAAAAAAAAATTATTATTAAAATGACATGAATCAATATCGACTGAAAATTGGTATCAAACTACAAAAAAATAAATAAATAAATAAAAAACAAAAATAAATAAGTAAAATGAATTAAAAAAACAAAAAAAAACTTAAAAAAAACCCCCAAAAAATAAACAAAACAAAAACAAAACAAAATGCCATACTCATTTTTGTCAGTATCGGCTAAAGTTGCTCATTTCAGATCTGTATCTCGGCCGCTCTCCTCTCCGCGGTTGCTTCTTTGTTGTTTGCTTTCTCACATGTCTCATATTAAAGCCTAAATCGCATTGTCAGTCCCAGTTACGCTCCCCACTCTCCGACAAAATCCTGCTCCACATTTACCCATAATGACATTTTATAGGCCCATTCTGCACAGGTATGCTCTGACCCCAGCCTGGAATTCCCACTAAAAATAAGCTAGATCCGGTCAAAATGACTGCGAGCGTTTAGGCCTTTCCCATTGCTGTCAGAGGCGTTAGATGAAGATTGTAGGGATCTGTGTGGTCGTCAGGTGAGGCTGGATGTTTCAAGCTAACTGGCAGTGACAGGTGAAATTGTATCGTTTGAAATGGAAGGAAGCGGCTGACATATTTGGGAACGCCTGTTTGATGTGTTCGCTAAAGCCGGGAAATTGGGAATGATTCGACAAATGGAGACGATGATTGTTTCAAAAATGAGTCATTTTGTCTTTTGAAATCATTTCGTGAATAGAAATGGAAAGATGAATTGGTTAAAAAAATATGCTTGATAACATGGTCGGTTGGGAGATTTGAAAACGCTTTGGACTGACAAAATCCCAAATATATTTTTTTAGGAAAATTGGTAATGCTTTGACAGATGGATATGATGACTGTTTAAAGTATCAGCATTTTTCCCTCTTTTTAAATAATTCTGTGATGAGGAAAAAGCTTTAAATAGTGCTGCAGAAATACATTTTAGGAAAGTTGCTAATGTTTTGACAAATGGAGATGATTATTTAAAATATTAGCTTTTTTTTTTCTTTTTTTCTAAATAATTTTGTGATCAGGTTAGCCATTGAATACGACAATTGTTTAAAATATTACCTTTTTTCTTTCATCAAGCTAGCCAAAACAGAGGTGGAAAGTTCAGTTGGTAGAAACTTGGTTGGGAACTATAATTTTTAATGTTCACAAAGCATATACCTCCATGGTTGTGGGTTCAAATGTCCCTAAAACGTTAATAAAATCACTATCCAACTCCTCAGACATTGGATAGTTGAATTGACACAAAACATACGGTTGATCTAATGCTTGGTTGGGAGCTTTTAATAACGTTATGGAGTGATACGATAAAAACATTTGAATAATTTGATATATTTTGTGGGCGCAGCATAAGCATATATCTTTAACAGGAGGTTTAAATGTCCCCAAAACGTTATAACATTATAATGTATCGGCATGACACTCCACACACATCGCCCACGGTCTTGGCGGCAGGAAGGGCATCTGGCTTACAAATGAACAAAAAAAGTATCTGTTGTTGCTTAGTTAGTCAAAATAACATACATGCAAGTTGCCAAACGATTGTCTTTTTATGATTGCTTAATGCTAATCTTGGCTTGGGAAATGGAATGCAGTGTACTTAGCTTTAAGCACTACTTACATGTTGTAATCCCCAGTATAATAAAATGTGGAACGTGAACCCAAGGTGGAGTCATATTGTTTTCAAAAGGCCTGTGCTCATTGGTGCATGGGTCTGCATTAACTTTCTCGATAGGGATTAGCGCCTCCCTCCATGACATCAGAATCAGAGCAATATCTGCCAGAGCGGCGCTAGCGCGGACTCAGAATGGGGCTAGGCTAAATCTTGCAAAGCTAACCTTTAGGCTCTTTGAGGATTTTACATTTTTTTAAAGTTCATGTTGTGAAAATACAGAAGAATCCCTACAAAACCCGACCGAAAGCTGTGGATGCCCTGTCAGTCGAACACGGGCATTGCGCTATATCGGAGCTGTAGTACCTGGAGCGGCCACTAGTTGATCTCACCCCGAGGCAGAGGCAGAGACCCAGGTTTTCATATTTTTTTCTAATTATGACTTGGTTTGGTGGAATAGTAGACCTACCTGTTGTAATATTGATCATTACATTAGTTAAGTGGCAGATCATAGAAAACAGTTTAAAAATACACAACTACAGGAAGTAGCGCACAAGAAACTAATTTTTTTCTGACATTTTAAACCTTCATTTAACAAAATAAATCCGTTTCCATTTATTTTTATAAGTCCAATCGTAACTATTGTGCAACACAGACACGTTTTGCCTCTTGTTAACGTCGACGCTCTCGACATAAACATCATTGGTTGAGCGGTCAGATCCACTGATCCATAGTTTGGTGGTGCGATTCTGGCTCACACAGATGAATGCTGTTGTTGTGTCCTTGGGTGTTCCTTGTGTGTGGATGGGTGAGTGGTTCCTTGTTGTAAAGCGCTTGTTTGAGTGCCTTGAAGGTGGAAAAGCGCTATAGAAAAATGTGACCATTGTGACCATTTACCTCTATGTATGCCACATCTGCAACGCATGTCCAACCAGGAAGTAAAATACTGTATAAACGTCACCAAATTTTAAAAACTAGGAAGAAACTAGGCAAGATTTTGAGTAAAAGCTTAAATATAAAGACGTTAGCTGTGTTTTAGCGAAATGCGTAGGCTAACCTGTCACATGCACTTTAGCGCTATTAACCCGTACTCGCAAAAAGCAGAGTATTTTCCACCTTGTACTGATTTTGCTTCTCTATCTTCCAGGCGTATTTGATTTAGCGGACTGAATTGGAAATACATGTGTTGAGTTCAAACTCCACAGTTCTGAATACGTTTCTTTCTGCCTTTGCCGGTAAAGCGATTTAGATATAACTTGGTACGGATGGGGACTGATGTAATAATGTGCGGAACATTACAGGTCAAAGGTCAAACGCTGGATTTGGGCTTTGGGCTTTAGGCTTGACCTCCTTTCATGTCCAATTTGTCTCTTCTTCTCTTCCTCGTTTTTCTGATCGCTTTTGACCACAAACAGTGTGCATTTTTGGTACGTGAGGGAGTTTTCGGGAAAAATTGTAATTTTTGCCTTTTTGGCGTAAGTATAAAGTATAATAAATAGCAAATAGTAGCTCGACTTTGGTAGAATTCTTGGGGAGTAAAGTTGTAAAGCGTGTGTAGCCTGTTCAAGCTCTCACGTTTTTTGAGATTGCACGAATACCTTTTTTTTTTTTTTTGGCATTCATATGATTTCTATTGTTTTATTAGAATAGATATATATGTAATGTATAAGAAAAAAATATGCAAATTAATTAAAAGTGGTGAATTGTAAGTTTTTGCCGCTTTACTGTAAATATTAACTTTAAAATCTAGGCTACATCGAAGTTTCAAGTCTAAATGTGCGTGCTATGTTTCAATTTCTATAAAAATCCTATGATCACATATCGAAATACAGCAGTTTGTACTTGAGAATGTTAAATTTTACCTTAAAGCACTATTGTATTACTATGGAAACCAGCAGAAGACGATCATATGGAAGACTGTTTAATTTATGCTACTGGTTCATTCATTTTAAAGCATTCGATTCAGAGCAACGTCTTTTTGAAATGAAACACACCAGAAACCTAATTCCCAACTAGTGCAAATGAAACATGATTCAAATTCAGTCCAAAAATTAATTGTCTTATATCTTTCATTTTTTAAAGTGCGTATGACAGGTTAGATCGGTCATGGCAAGGCGAGTTTATTTGTATAGCACAATAATCATTCAAAGTGCTTTACAGAATAAGAAAGACGTTAAATCACAACACAAACTCAAATCAAATCATAAATAATCATCATGAAATTAACATTAAAAACAGTCACATAATTATGTTTTACTAAAATTTAATTGTACAAAAAATCTCGCCTTTTTTCTTTTTTTGTTTGTTTTTTCAAGTTTATTTTTTTTATTTAATTTTGACAAAGTTTATCATTTTACGTCCTGGCTGTACATGGGCAGCAGATATGACGTATGTAGAGCTAATACCCAGAACTGTTACCTAGCAACTATAATGTAAACAAGGACCAAAACGTCTCTAAGTTGCACAATGTCACAATTAGACTAAACAGACTAATAAAAGTAAATGACAACACCTTTATATTGTTAAACTAAGGTTTAAACTGACATAAAAACGCCTTCCTTGCCTGTTAATTGTCCTGACATTTTGGTTGGAATTTTTGGTGTTGATGAGATAGGTAGAGCTATTATGTTTTAGAACTCTACTTCCTGTATTTTTGCTTTGCTTCTGGACATTACTTTTTTTCACGAACCAAAACTTAACTAATACAATTACGATAAATATTTACCACAGGTACTTCCCACCAAGACAAATCATAATAGAAAAATATCAAACCCTGCTATGGGCTATAAGACGTTAAGTTATATAGCCTCATTATCATGCCTATTTTTACTCTCACTCCTCTCTTTTTCTCTCTCTCATGTTCTTTCTCACTCTCTTTCTCCCTGTTTCACTTTCTCTGTCACTCTCTTTCTCTCTATCTCACTCACTCCCTTTCTCCCTCTCTTGCTCATTCTCTTCACTCACTCACCCACCCACTCTGCCACTCTTTGTCCTTCTCACTGTCTTCCTCCCTCATTATTCTTCTCACTCTCTTTCCCTCTCTCTCTCACTCATTCTCACTCTCTTTCTCCCTCTCACTCACTCTCTTTTTCCTTCTCTCACTCACACTCTCTCTCACTTTCTCCCTCTCTCACTAACTCTCTCTCTCTCTCACTCACTATCTTCTCTCGCACTGTCTCTCCCTCTCTCTCACTTTGTCTCCCTCTCTTCATCACTTTCACTCACTTTCCCTCTCTTTCTCACTCACTCTTTCTCCCGCTCTCTTTCTCCATCTTGTACTCACTCACTCTCTCTTTCACTCTATTTCTCCCTCACACTCTTCCTCCCTCTCTCCTGCACTCTCACACTCTTTCTCCCTCTCTCCTGCACTCTCACACTCTTTCTCCCTCTCTCCTGCACTCTCACACTCTTTCTCCCTCTCTCCTGCACTCTCACACTCTTTCTCCCTCTCTCCTGCACTCACTCTCTTTCTCCCTCTCTCATGCACACTCACTCTCTTTCTACCTCTCACACTCTTTTTCCCTCTCTCTCCCTCTCTTTCTCCCTTTCACTCACTCTCTTTCTACCTCTCCCACTTACTCTCTTTCTCCCTCTTTCTCTCCATCCATCACACTCTTTCTTTCTCACTCTTTCTCCCTCTCTCCTGCACTCTCACTCTGTCTACCTCTCTCACTCTATTCTCCCTCTCTTTCTCCCTCTCTCACTTACTCACTCTATTTCTACTATCTCTCACTTACTCTATTTCTCCCTCTTTCTCTCCATCCCTCTCACTCTCTTTTTCCCTCTCTCCTGCGCTCACTCTCTTTCTACCTCTCTCACTCTATTTCTCCCTCTCTTTCTCCCTCTCTCACTCTATTTCTCCCTCTCTTTCTCCCTCTCTCACTCACTCTCTTTCTCTATCTCTCTTTTTCTCCCTCTCTCACTCTTTCTACCTCTGTCACTCTGTTTCTCCCTCTTTCTCTTCATCCCGCACACTCTTTCTCCCTCTCTCTCTCCCTCTCTCCTGCACTCACTCTCTTTCTCATCTCTCTTTTTCTCCCTCTCTCACTCACTCACACTCTTTCTACCTCTCTTACTCTGTTTCTCCCTCTTTCTCTTCACCCCTCACACTCTTTCTGCCTCTCTCCCTTACTCTATTTCTCCCACTTTCTCTCCATCCCTCACACTCTTTCTCCCTCTTCATTCTCTTTCTCCCTCTCTCTCTCTCCCTCTGTCTCTCTCTCCCTATCTCTCTCTCCCTCTGTCTCTCTCTCTCCCTCTCTCTCTCTCCCTCTGTCTCTCTCTCCCTCTGTCTCTCTCTCTCTCCCTCTCTCTCCCTCCCTCTCTCTCTTTCTCCCTCTCTCTCTCCCTCTGTCTCTCTCTCTCCCTCTCTCTCTCTCTCTCCCTCTCTCTCTCCCTCTCTCTCTCTCCCTCTCCCTCTGTTTCTCCCTCTCTCCGTCACTCTATCCTCTCCACATTCCCGACAGAAGCAGAGGAGAAGTGAGCGTTGTCCTAAAGTGTGAATTGTCGCTTTGGAGCTCAGCAGGTCAAAGTCATGATTAGCCCTGTCTGAGGTAGCTGCAGGTAATAGTCCTCATCTGGAACACGTTTACAATCCGTTTAGGACAGGTTAAAGGGCCGCGCCGTAAAATATTGTAGCGTAGAGTCGAAGAAAATTGGCCCAAAATGTGTTTCGCATTTTGTTGATGCCTCAATGCTGGGAAATCCAGGCACATGTGAGACAGACTGTCACACAAGTGTTTATTTAGAGGCGCTCCATCTGATTTTTACTGTTTTAAAATCACTGAGATGAGTTTCTAAGCTCTTTTCACAACTTTCAGAGATGCAGAGTTTTGCCGTCACAGTGAAGTTAACGATGACTAGCATGTTAACCGTGCACTTCCTGACTATCGGACAATACAGTGCTTTGTAATTAGATGTAGACAGGACACAGCGAAATTATTTTGACCTATGGAATATATCTGTACTGGGACAAAATATATTTTGCTCAAATACATGGAAAAAATTGCGTACTGGTCCTTTAATGCTAATTAGTTTTACTTGGAGGAGTAGCTGTTACATTTGTACGTAATAGTTTGCTTATAATAATTTTATGAGCCCTTTTTTATGTGTTTTTTTTACCCTGCAATGGTTCAGCTCATTTCAGAAATATGTTGATAAGATAAATTTGTCTGGTTATTAGAGTTTACTTATTTCTATTACAAGTGGATATGAGAGGTTAGACTACTAATTTCACTAAAACTTAAGCGTTTACCAAACATGTTCGCTACTTTTGTCTAGTTTATAATTTTACTTCCTGGTTAGACACACGCAGTGGCATATGTAGAGGTAATCGGCTCTGTACACGACTGAAGCTGGCTAGTTCCAATCAGAGGGACAGTCAGCTCCATTTCCGACCATTTCCAGCGTAACGTAAGGTCTATGTGGCTCCAATTCACTTTACATTGAAAAATTGTCACCACGTCTGTCCATAACTGCTGCTGTGAGCCTCGTCATTTTGGTCTTAAAATGTTCACGTTAACCCCGCTGTACATGATCCTGATTTTTATTTCACTGTTGTGTCCGTAAACCAAGATATGAACATTAACAACAGACAAATCAAGCACCGGTTTGATAGATAGCGTTGCTAAGTGCTTCTCTGCTAAACCAGTTGTGTGGGCGGGAAGGGGCGTTACCTTCAACAGCCCCTGGATTGGCTCTTTGGTTGCTATGATACTTTAGTCGGAATTCTAAATATGAGACTCCAAATTTGTCCCTGTAACTGCTAGCCTCGATGAGCTTCATTTGACTGAAGCTAAACTCTATGGGCGACATCACTTAGTCCACTTCTTTATACGGTCTATGGCTAAAATCGATAAATCCTGACAGATGAGGACAGGGAGCTGCAGGCGGATGTCACTGACAACATGTTAAACTCTTTACAAATGCGAGAGGACATTTTTGTGTTGACAGAGGTATGACTTTATGTGCTGGGGCTAATGCTAATTTCAAAGCGTAATAAATACTTAAATTACGCCACTGACTGAAATAATCCAACTTGGCGACAACCTCATAATGGTTACGTTACCCATTATTAAGATTTGGACAAACCTTTTCATTAATTTTATTTTTTTTTTCATGATTTATATTATCATGATACAAAAATATTTTATGAGCCTGACAGCAGCAGTTACAGAGAGAGGGGCCACAGTTGCTCAGTACAAAGCGAATTGAAGCCTGAGTCGATGGAGCCAGAAGCGTGGCCATGCTCATTCGCGGCGTGGCGGTTAGCAGGTTATACACACAGTCTATGATGATATATGAAACCTTCTCTGGCATCTTTTTGATGAGGGAACAATGTTAGAAAGCTACGAAAAAATACATTTTTGCATAATACCCCCTTTTTAACTTTTGAACATTTTTCTGACACTTAACTGGTGTAAAACTATGATAAATATTTACCACTGGTACGTTCCCACCAAACCAAGTAAACATTGAAAAGCAGTAAAACTTGTCATATGCACTTTAAGTTTCAGATGATGAATTCGTTTTGTGTCAGGGGAGGAATTTTCTCTGTAGGACTTAATAGTTAACATGTAATTGTTTGGATTGATTCTTACTTTTGATTTCTTCAATACGACTTGAAGATATTGAATTGTTTTAACTCTGACATATTGTTTTGATATTTCAGATGTTTGCTCACTCTCATTTTTGTGGCAGGGGATACATTTTTGGAGAAAAAAAAAATATGAATGCTTTTTGGCAGCCATTACAATTATGTTAATGTTGGTTTTGTGAGGACCGTTTAGACTTGATATTTTAAACAACTTAAATATTATTCTCAATCTCCTGTTTACGTGAAATGAGACTACACATACTTTAAATGCACAGACATAAAAAAACAAAACAAAAAACTAAAAGAAACATTGACAGGTTTTAGAGCAAACTATGTCCATGTTTGATTTTGTTTTTGTGACACAGATGGATCAGACCTGGACGACTGAGGGACTACACAGACATCTTTGTGACCCAGAGCAACTCATTTCAAAAGTTTCTGACAAAATGATAAATGTAAAAAATGAACTAAAATTCTTACAGTATTTTACAGTAGGCTACTATCTAAAGTAACAGATATATGCCACAGATCTTGTAGTGTTTTGTAGCAACTTCACTATGGAATTTTGGCAGCGTTTAGAATGTTATGTTAATGTGTGACCAAATTGTTGTAACTACTGATTGTAAGATTACAAATTCTTTAAAAAGAAAAAAAGTTTACATAATTTTACTGTTGAAAAAAAACAAAAAAACTGGCTGCACCGTGAAGTTGAGAAGTTCCAATGCTGAACTTAAAATGAACTAATAAAGAAAACAATTTGTATAATATTGCACATATTTATAACCTGACTCACACCAGATTGATATGCGTAGAACTTCATTCAGAGTGACACATATCAATCAATTACTGAAAATGATTGGAAAACGCAGAATGTCATGACGGATATTTGTATCTGATTGATTGGTTAAAGCGTCAACAACCGAACAAGCCAAAAAAAAATCTCACTTTTGTTTCATCCAATTGAGAGAAAAGCCCAGACATCTTCCCTGTCCACAAATGCACAAAGCTCTTACCTTCTGCATGTTTTCCAGAAGCTAAATAGTCTGTATTGACACTAAAATAGGCTGAAGTATGAATGTTGGTGTTGCCATGTTTCGTTTGGGGTTTTTCTCGCTTGGGCACTTCACCTTTGCTTCTGCACAAACCTCATTGCTGCTCTGTGATTGGTCTAATCACCGTACTGATTGTCCTTACAGCGGGAGCATTATGGATCCTTGTGAGTTTGTGAACTCATAAATACTGTGAGAATGCACCTTTCTGTGTATGGTTAGGGACGTTTCACTTCTATGGGGTATTAATTATGAATTATTAATTACTTATTTTTAATTGCTACCACATATCATATTAAGACCACGTTGTTACCTTCTATTGTTTGAAAATGCTATATTGGCAGAAAGCAAAGTATTAACATGTTTAATAAGTTTAAGAGTCCCCCCTCCCTTTGCTCTCCACACTAAGTCTCTCCTAATTCAGAGCGCTATCATATCACAATCGCCGTGCCTGCCGCTAATGAAACTACTACACATTGCATCAGATTTGTGAAGCTGTAGTGTATTGTTTTATATCCTTGTTTTGTATATTTATGGGTAATTATTGTGTGGGAGCTTGGGCGATGTAAACTTCTTGGCTGAGCATTGCACAGAATCTTACTGCTAACCATGAGGAGGGACCTCTAAATTATTCAAACATGCATGTATGACATCTAAAACCTCTTCAGGCATGTTCCTGATGAGGGAACAACTTTATAACATGGTAGAAGGCTCCAAAAAGTCCATTTTGATAATACCTTCTCTTTAAGAGGTTGCAATTAATAAATATTATCAAACCATTTTCATGATTCTACCTCCCACAAACCCACTGTACAGTTACTGTTTTTTTTTTTTTTTTTTGATAAATATATCTTCTTACTGTAAAAGCTATTCCCACTGCCTCATGTCATCACTACTGTAGCTTTTGTACTGAACCCAAACTCTCCAAAAATACTCAAGTCAAAACAATTTTCATGATTTTGTAGCCTAAGGTTTCAAAGTGCAAAAAACTGGCATTAGAGCCTACTTAACTTTTCAGAACTTTTGTCTTTTCACATTTGGAGAGACATTTTTACGACCACTTGGAGTATACAGTTGAACCATTGCCTTGTTACATCATTATAAATGCTTTAGACACTGCCAACAAAAACTTTTCTTCCAGTATATTAACATAGATAGGGCTATTCCGCAGAGGTGGGTAGAGCAGCCAAAAAATGTAGTTATATAAGAGCAATGTTATGTCAAAATAATATTATTTAGATAGAAATTACTCAAGAGTAAATAAAGTATTTGGGGAACTACTACTTATGTAAGAGTAACTTAAAGAGTAACTGTCAGGACGTAAAGTTATAAAGTTATTGTAATGTGATTAAATAATGCACAGAAGTAAGTATTTTCAAAAGATAGACACAAAAATCCTTTCATATTGTCAACATAACGCATTTATCACTTGTCAGAACCAAAACCTTTACTCAAGTAAGAGTACTGTTACTTCAATAATTAATTACTCAAGCTAGATTAAATGCATGATGCTAGAAACTTACTCTTAAAAGTACAATTTCTTTAATAAGTTACCAGTACTCAAGTAAATGTAACTTATTAAATGTAACTGAGTACTACGACACTTGTCATGATAACAAATGTTGAAGTTTGATATATCACTACAGAGGAAAATTGCGATAAACGATGATATTGTAGCTACTTTATGCCACTGACACAAAAGAAATAAACCAAAATGATCCCAATGAACCATTTTTCAGTAGACAGTATCATTAACAGTCATGCACTTCAACAAATAAATAGCATAATTACATAAAAACTATTCTGAGAAGTTACTTTTTTAAGGCCTTGCAGCAACAAAAATAACAAAAATCTTCCTAATCTTGCAAAAAAAGCACAATAAATATTAAGTACTACCCATCTTTGTTATTCTGGACCTCGTGAACTCAATGCTTATCGATAGGCGCTATATCAGACAGATGAACGTGAAAAGAAATTCTATGCATTTTTCTTTCTTTAGTTCGGTTTTCATCGCACCTCTAGCAGTGTGGAAATCAGGAGCAGAGAATAACAAAAGACTTTTCTGAGTCAGAGCTGGTATGAATCATATTTTGGGCGCTAGAGCGAGTTTCAGTCCATAAATTCATATGCTTTGGAGGTATATGCAGGAATAATGAGGTCCATGGGATGTAAAATGCACCGTACTTTCCTGAATGCCAATATGAAGCATGTAACAAGAAACAGCATGTATGCTTAAAAAGTGATCCATATAAGGTGTTATTAAGAGGATTTTAATGGTGAATAGTGATTAATGTATGGTCTTGTTCTATAGCCTTGTACTTTTTGTCCATATAGTTGAGAAACCTTTTCTTTGCCACAGTACAGATATAATGTAAAGGTAGAAATGAGAACACAGCGTGCTCTATGTATGTAAATATTATAGGGCAAACCAGGAAGTGCACTGTTGTCATGCTAATGTTGTTAACAAAACTCTACTTTGTCCTCAGAAAGTTGTGAACAACTTTTGTCAAACGGTGAAGTGAAACTGGGGTGGACCACACAACTGCAGCCAATCAGAGTGTTGTTTTTGGCACTTACTTCCTGGTTTATAAGAAATCAAAATTAATTATTAGCAACAGACTCTGCTAATAACACAGGTCTCATTTTGTCCATGGCCGACCCAGCCTATATGTAGACTAACCCGCTGCTTAGGGCCCCAAGGTCTATACTCGAACGGTACACTTGAGAACGGCTCCTGAAAATGTTCTAAATGCTCATTAATAAGTGCATTTACGTGAAATGTATGCAAATTTATGTCACTTAACTCACCAAAATCCAAAACCTGACAATAAACATCAAAATAACGTCATCCTAAAATCCTCTTTTTGTGGTTTACTCTTTGAAGTTATCAGATTTTGAGCATTATTTCATGTTTAGTCCTTTCAAATTAACTGATGATTATCAATGTTATAGCCAGACTGTTTCTTTCATGCTTCTCTAACTTAGGTCACTACTTTGTACTTCATGAGTAATTGATTCTGAAGTAAATGTACCCTTGCTTAAGTACATGTTTTGGCTACTCTATCCAACCGAGCATTTTATATAATAAAAAACTGATAAATGTAAGCCCACTTTAATCAACTGGAACACATTAAAATGCACCAGAAATCAAGAAAAAAATGTCTAAAATTTCCAAATTTCTGGGGCTGGGCCCCCAGACTCCACTTCCTTACATGTTTTTATGCTGTTACACTTGTGGCTATTGCTGCTGTGCTGTTGTGCAGTCTTTTTACAACTGGTTGATGGTTTATGTCTTAATTTGGTAAAATATGGATACGTGGTACTGAGGTGTTAAGGGCCACAACGGCAAATTCTGCTTAGGGACGGTCCTGATTTTGAATATACTTTATACAATTTATGCATTTACAAAAGTTAGGTACCACAGCTTTATGTTACAAAGCAGGGGGAACGTCAGTAATACACCGACAGGCAACACCAACGAACTGTATAAAAGTCCACAAACCCCAACTGCTCTATCTCTGACTTACTTTCACTTTGTGCTTTTGTTGTTTAGTAAAAGCCAAAAGCAAAATCTGTCAGATCTGACAGATTTTACTTTTGGCGTCTTTGTTGTTGTTTGCGTCTTCCCTGTAGTGCCAGTATCGTCATGAGCTCTCTAATGCAGTTGGTTGTGCCCTACTCAAGTCTAGTTTGGTGCGCTCCATTACTTGAACATAGCCTAATCAAAAGGACATTAGCGCTATGGTACTTTTGTATTTCAAAAATTAATTTCTAATTTAAATTTTAAATTAATTACATGCTGTGTCGCATTTCTAGGTAAGGTACAGGTAAGGTACAGATCTTAGCCAAAGAATAATGGTTTGAGAGGGGAGTTAGAGAACAATTTTTATAAGACAATCCTTCCTTGAAAAGGAATGGGGGGCTTAGACATCATCGATCTGCTATCCTCCATCCTCAGATCTAAATCAAAACAAGCAAAACAATAGGGCTACCCAGTATGCTAATAGGTTTGTGAGCACCGATTAGGGCCCTGAACCATTATGCAAAATACAACTCAGACACAGTTCACATGTAGTATAGTTCATTAGACCTGTGTCCATCAGTAATCTGACCAGAACTAAAAAAGTGGCTTGGACGAGCTGCAAAATGTTTTCTCCTTAAAACATTTTGCTCAGTTGACAGAATTTTTGTTTTTTTCAACTTAAAAAAACCCTCAAACCTTTATATATTTTCTATTTCATGTAAGGGGGTAGATTCACATAAGCTATTACTAAATTATACATTTGCACGATTATAATCAAATACAACAACAAACAAATCAACAAATCTTAGTGAAAGCAACTGGACTTTAAAAAAGTCTACTTTGTCACTCCACAAAGTCGGTGGAACTAAGCATTTTAACTCTTAAGCGAGAGGCCATCTAAATAGCCGGGATTATGCAAATATAGGCCATTGACAAAACCTAACTCAAGGTATGTTTTTGATGATGTGCAGTGGACCCAACCAAGCCAAAGTACAAGCCAACACGACAGCGGGCTACCATTATGGAAGTACTTAATTGTATTTAAAACACAGCAAATCACAAAGACTAAACATTTAGGTAGTATTCCCTATATGAAGTGTAGTGACTTAACTCAATTACTGATGTTGTTGTAACCAAAGTGGAGGCTTCTCAGTGCACTGTGGGTTGCATAATACTTGGTCAGGGTATGCTTCACTTACAGTAAATGCATTGTCATAGTACTTTTACACAAACATAACATCTGGAGCAGTATGGGGTAAGTGTGCTGTTGGGCCAAAAACAGAAGGACACGGAGTACAAATCTAGCAGTGAGATGTGACTGCGTTTTGTCATGTAGCACAGGGGTTATTGAGAGGGAGTGGTTTCAAGAGAATACAATGTGCATGGCCATGTCTCAGTACAGTATGTTCACGTGTTACAGCTATGAGCGTCATCAAAAACTAGAGTGGTGTTTTGTTGAAAGCCAGGTATCCGCTGCATGATTATGGGGGAAATCTTGTGTCGGCTGTAGGTCTTAGGCAGGGCTGTAGCACCAAATTCTGGGTTCAAATGATCTTAATGGGCCCACACTACATGTTGTCTAATAAAAAATGCCGATTACAGACTTTGTGATGGGCCCCACCCTGCACTGGACCCTGGATAAACAGTACCTTTTACCCCCTTCCCAAGCCCGACGCCTCTAGTCATAGGTATCACAGCGATGCACGGCTAAAGATAAAACTTAGAAATGTGTGTAACCAGAGATGAGGAATTATGACTCAGAGTGATGCCGCCTCTCACTGTGTCTTCGATCAATCTCTATCAGACATGACGGTAAAGATGTCTGTGTAATCTCTCAGTTGTCCAGGTAGGTTCCATAGCAAAAGAAAATTCTGTTATGTTGACTGGACAAAAGTTTTAAGAGTAAAGACGTTTCGCCGCTCATATAAGCGGCTTCTTCAGTTCTGGTCAAGTACAACTCCATACTTAAACTGAAATCAAAACAAAGAAAAGGATAGGGATCGCCAGTATGTTAATAGCTGTGAGATCATTAAGGGCCTGAGTGATTATGCAAAACAAGTAACAAGTCAAAGTCACTGTCAAACTTTATCTATATCTCCCTATTTCCCTTTAATAACTTCAGCTAACCGATACAGGTATAATAAGTTAACATGGTAACATCCTTCAGTCACCGTAGCTAGAGGATTGGGGCAAGACGGAGAGCCCAGAGGAAACCCAATTGCTGTGAGATGAGAGCGCACAGCCAATATGAAACCTTTTTATTTCTCTGCGTTTGTAATGAGCACACATATGTCTCTATGAGTGAAACAGTTGCAATGGGTTTGGGTTTGGGGGTTTATTCTCTAATAGTTTGAATAGTCCTGATTTCAATTGTGAGTAAAATCAGCTGGATTTTTTTTTTTTTCCCCACAATCGAGCAGCCCTATAGTCCACCTTTAAATAGTTTGAGTCTCATTGCCCCAGAGAAATCAGGTCTATGATGTTAGAATATAATGAAAATGAAAATGCAATGCACACGTGACAGGGTGAGTAAATGCAATGTTTTAACCAAAAGTAAATGAATACCAATAATGCCACATGAGTTTAACATATACTGCATTGTTAAAGCACATTTACTTTCACATTTACTTGAGCTAAAACATCGTAATAATAATTTAGTCCATGCACATATTTGATTTACGCTGAGGGAGGGCAAATGCAGTGGAAGGTACACTCAAAAAAATGAATTGTGGCTGTTGTTACTTTTACTAAAGTGTATTTTGTAGTTTTTATTTAAACACTTTGATTTTTCACATATTTTTGACATGCTTGTGTAAATATTATGAAATACATTCAATATTTGGCATTACTCAAGGCTATATGCAAGGGATTACTCAAAACTCTTAAGTAAAATGTTTGAGTTATGTCCTTCTGGGATTCCGTATTTGATTTGATTTTTTTTGCCCGCTCAAATGTGAGCACACACGCATGCGCTAATTTCACCTGCCCTGATCAACGAGACCTGACCATCTTTGGAGTTTTCTCTCAAATTTATTGGTAAGTAAAACTTTATTAACTTTGATATACTTTATATCGTTATTTATCCGGACATTTCGGCTGTATATAATATTCATGATTCGTCACGAGCATGTATTGAACGCTAAATTGAGGGAATATTTTGGTTAGCATACTTTTTGCACTACAGACTGGGGTTGCTGCACGTGCTACACTGGCGTGGGGGAGAATGGGAAGAATGTATGAGCGCGGGGCGGACCGGTCGGTCGGTCGGTCGGTCGGTCGGTGGGTGTGTGTGTGAGCGGAGACCAGCGGAGACCAAATGAAAGCTGTAGTGGTGCGTGCGAAGGCGGCGATGGGCAGGCACAACCGCCGCGATGACGTGACTGCGGAGCCTCGCGCTGTATCCCGGTGAAGAGGGAGACTGAATAAGGAATTCGGCTATTATCTTTTTGTAAATACTTCGATAGGGTTTGAGCATGCAGGATCACTCCTGCCGTTGTATTACAAGTAGAACAAATAATAAATCTTCCCTCCATTTTGTAATAAGATTTTGTTTGCATATTTTAATGATCAAATCAATTAGTTTTATGTATAGAGTTATCATGAAATTATTGAACATGTATCTAATGTAGTCTTTTATAAAGTTATTGTAATGACCATAAGACAAGATAAAACTACCTACACAGATAGAAATTTGGAAATTTGTGAAATTTGGATTTTATAAACTTTCAAATGTGGGTTTTAGTAGTTTTGTATTTGGAGGGCCAATGTGCAGACAGATAAAGCTCATAAAGCACAAGATTATAGCTAAATAGCTTTTATTACACAGTCCAATTATACATGGTGAGCTTCAAAGTTTGAGAATCCAGTTTCAGAAGGCAGTGCTATAAAATAACAAAAATATTAATTAAAATATTTAAAATGCTATTGAAAAATATATGTCTTATGCTTTGTCTTTTTTTCCACAGATGTGCTGATGTGGCAGTGTAAATTGTGCCAGAAGGTGGTGTCAACAAGGACGCGTTTGTTTAGGCACTACAAGTTAGTTCATGTTTCCAGACCATTATATCCATGTATATATTTGGATTGCCCGTGTACTTTCAAGACTTTTAAAACTCTTTATAGCCATACAAGCAGAGTACATCCACACAAAAAACACATAACTGTTGCAACATTTAGCTGCCATCTGTGTACATTTAGTGGTCTTGCTACAGAAAAAGAGTATTTTTCTCATATTAACACTCATCTAAAAAGTAGTGAGACAGTGCATTGTATGTTTAAGGGTTGCTCTTACCAAACAAATATCTATGGTACATTCAAGTCGCATAAAACCCGGAAGCACACGCCATACACCTTAGAAGACTTTAAACCAGGGATTGTGAACACCATTGAAAGCCAAACCTCAGCTTGTGTTGCTGAAAGAAAGATGGAGAAAACTTTTCCACACAGGAGACAAGAAATCGTTCGAGACATGCCCTTCATTGCAGATTTCAAAAGTAGATGGCCTGCACTCTTTTCTCATCGAGAGGTATGTCATGTTGTCTTGCAATGCTGTTGTCATTAGAACATCTCATAAATGGCATGCTCACACAACAATCATAAAGTCTAATGTTATGGTTGGAGAAGACAATACTGACACAAATTTTTTGTACTGAAATAATTGAACTTACAAGAAGTACCTCTGAGGCTAGGCAACAAATTCTACTAAAATACAGTTAAGATAATTACATCTAAGACTTTCCTAAAAAAAAAATAAAAAAAAATAAAAATCATAAATGTCATCCCAGTTTGATGAATTTTTTACATTTATAATTTTACTTCCTCATTGTAAACAATGACATACTTGGTAATTACCTTAGCAACCATGTTTTACACTGGGCCAAAATTAAGAATTGTTAATTTGACAAAATTACATCAGAACACACATTTCTTTTTAAACTTTTGCAGATAAAAAACATTTTAAACACCACCAAGCTTACAGGCTATATACATTTATAATTTGGTATTTGGGGCAGGAAAAAAAAAAAAAATTTTAAATACATTTTTATTTCACTGTCTTCTAGATTAATGCAGAGTTCAGACGAATCACCACAATGCCATTGGCCTCAAAGTTCATGTCACAGCTGGATCTTTCTGCTCCTAAACTGATGAAAATCTTTAGAAAGAAGGGAGGAAAACCTGGACGGAAGATAACAGAAATCATGACAGGAATTAATGAGGTTTGTCATTTTAAACTTGTAAATAATTTCATTACTCAGAACCACCACTTTCATTTTATTAAAATCTATTTAAATAGTGTACACAGCAGGGGTCTCCGACTTGTCGCTCAGGAGCTACTAGTTGCGCTCCACATGCTGTATTGAATAATTCAAATTAGATCTAACACATGCCCTATATAACCACTGTAAATGTATATTTAGCTAGCTAAAGATGTTTGTATGTTTCCAACTAAGGCTTACTATTGCTGTTATATTGACAATGTTTTCTTACAACCGTAACTGTTATTTTTGGTTTGTAAAAGTGTCTCTCTAGGAGATAAAGGCTGTATTAGGTGTGCCTTGAAAACATTTCCAATAAATTAGTTACTATTTATAAATGGATGTATTAGACTGTTAACATCTCAACATAATGGTTTTTAACAATATATTTTGCACAGCTAACATTAATACAGTCTTTATAGGATATTTTTTTGTTTTTATAAAAATTGTAAAAAACATTTATAAATGGTGGTCACAGAATGTCTTCAATCCAAAAAAAGTGTGCCGTCGCTTAAAAAGTTGAAAAATACTGTGTATTAAAGTATAAAAAAATTGATATTTAAAATTTTACTTTTTAAGTTTAAATCAGAATATTATTGTTATTGTATTTTTAAAAATATAAAATGGTTTTAACATTTGGCACATATAGAACATACAGAATGAATAAAGTAGCGTTAAAGTATGATATCCCTGCATAGGTCCTAATTTACTCCCAAATTTAATTTTATTTATTTATTTATTTTTCAGAGAGACTCCATTGACCAAAGAAGATGTTGTACCCTTGAAGGCCCTTTCTGTTTATCTGAATGAAGATCCAAGCAACATGATAAAAGAATATGTAGTAAGTTTATTGTATGAAATGTTAATTTTAATAATAATAATACTATTTTGAGGAAAATATCAGAATTTTACTTACTTATTGTTAATGACTAATGGTTTTGGTATAACGTATCTATGGGTGTAAAGATTTATTTGTGTCCAGCAGAAAAGCATATTTTGGTACTTTAGTCTTATAAAGATGGACCCCTGGTGTTGGGTCTTAGTCACTGTCCGCATCAAAGGTGAGACAACTACAGTCCTCTTATTTCCTCACCCCCACCACCACACCTGTGTCCCTCATTCTTTAAGTCGAGAATGTTTATATCTCTTGTACAGTGAACCTTTGTTTATGGTGGGGGTTTACGTTCCGAATATAATCTGGGATAAATGAAATCCGTGAAATAGTGCTGTAGCGTCTTTTTCTACTGAAGGCTGCGCAGGAGTGTTTCTCAGAGAGAAGAACATTGTCATGGGTCGTTGTTGGTAATGTTTCTTTTTCTGAGCAAGAAGATTTTTATAAACGGACATGACACCTTCCATTAAGTTTGAGAACTGTTATGAATGACATGACACAAGTTCAATTCTTGTGCCGATCTAGAACACAATGCACGGTAAAAAAAGTCGGTGAAGCGCGTTATAGTGAGCGTTCACTGTAATAAAAAAAATTTTGTGTGTCTTTTTTTAGAATATTGATTTCCTTAATGCCCAGCAACAAATGCCAAAGACCTCTATTGGCATTTATGCCATCCTGCATGAAGGGGATGATGGCGGCAAGGAAGATCCAGAGGATGTGGGAATCATCATTGAGGGAGTCTCTGTACTGCAGGATCTTCGTGAGGTTGCCACTGCTTTCCCTTTGCTCTTTGGACTGATCAACTTGAACTACCCACGGGATCTCAAGTACACTTTTGAATTTTACCAAAAGGTGTTGATGGAGCTTGATAACAAAAAAATGTCAAACAAAATCCAAATTCTAAAAAACAAGCTTCTTGAGTAGATTAGCTGACCATATTTTACAACTTTTTCTTTTTTTAAGATGGGCTGCTGTTCTTTCAGTGTTTACTTTGCACTAGAGGTTGGAAATATGAACAAAAATTTATGTATTTATTTTTTGGTGATCTCAGATGAGCAGTAAGCCAAGTGTAAACAATCAAATTTAAATTTCCAAATCAGGATTACTGAAAACATTTTTGAAATGCTTTACTTACTTTTTGATTAAAAAACAACTTTATTTTATTTAAAATATTCTTTGCTAAAAAGGAATACGTTAAGTAGACTTTAGTACATTCCAATAAGTTCAATGTATTATTTTTTTAAGTTTTAAATTTGCTCGTTAAAGTTCATTATTGCAAATTGCAAGTCTGTGATGATTTTTCACAATTTTAGTCAATACATTAATACACTTGTTCACAATGTTCAAAGATGGTTTCCAGAATGCTACTGCAAAAATGTTCAAATGAAGTGTATTATTGATGAAAGTTTGAAAATATCTGCCTATTTTGCAGATATTCATAAACATTCACAATATCTCAAATTTGATATTAATATCAATATTTATATTTTTAGTAGGTGCTACTTTGCACCATATGTGTTGGTTTGGGACAAAATGTTGTCCTTTTCATACATATTTTATTTACTTTTTTCACAATCTTATCTGTTGTTTGCTAAGTTAATTTTTCAAACAAGGACAGCTATTTTAGAAAGGTTATCTTATGTTTTAAGAATAGACCCTATTCACTTAAAGAGGACTGCCCTAAAGAGGCGTGTTTACAAATTTTTATGTTTGCAGGTTGGTTGCTCTTTGTAAAGTTAATTCTTCACAATTGGGAAGCAGTTTTATAAAACTTCATGTTGCACTTTTCAAGTAAAAAAAAAAAGTTAGTTTTGAGATGTAAAAATGTGCGCTAGTTTTGCACTAAAGCATGGTTTTAAAATGTCATGTTCTAAAAAAGACAATAAATGAAGAATTGTAAAATTATTCCTGATGCTTTTTGTTCACTTCTGGGAAACTTGACTTGCTTTTGTAAGCGATATTTAACAATGTTGCGTCATCCGGTTGCATGCAACTGCACTGAGTAAATATGAATGTGTTTTATTCATAATATTAAGTTACTCTAGTGATGTTAATTCTATTTAATGGTATTTAATACAAGTTAGTTAATATGTTTGAATTAGGGTTAAGAACGTGAATTCTTAAGATTTACCTAAGCATCTTGAGTAATTACTATTAAGTATTTTATAAAGGGATTACGCAATGCATTTATGTAGTTTGCACCCAATAAGGTTGAGTATTAACTATGTAATGAAAATATCTAGTATATATTTAATCCATCTACATAGACCCTATTGAAGTATGTTAAGTATGTACTATATAAGCATACTTTACAACAATTACTCAATGTGATTGCGTGCAACCGGATGACACAATGCTTTTAAGTAAATCCAAAGAATTATTTTTTTGAGTGTATGCATTTAGCCTAGTTTTTCTTCAGCACTATTGAGAACATCTGTGCACGGGGTCAGTGATTACATTTGAAGTTAGAGCAGAAGTAATGTTTTATGGACTCCCCACCTGTGGCTTTGGAAATGAAATCAAAACCTTTTATTCATAAATTTCAATAATCCGTCAACCCAATCCATCCGTCACTCCACGCGGTCTAAACCAGTGGTAATCAATCTTTTCGCACAAAGTTTCAGAATAGTTTGGAGGAAGGAACTGCACTGAAATTGAATCAAGACAGCTCCTTTCTTGTCTTTCTCCTAAATGTGAATAAACAAGATCTGTATAAGTAGTAGATGTATAAGTGGACATAGTTAACATGCTATCCGCTGCGTTCCAAATACGAAGTGATCATGGGTGCTCTTCTTACCCATTCGTCACAAAATGTTTGTATTAACCCGCTCTATGTGATCCTGGTGTTTTTATTTTGCCAATTTGTCTGTAAATCAAGATATAAACATTAATAACAGACAAATCAGGTGCCTACTTTCCTTGAGGTCGCTGCTGCCAGCATTAGCAACAGGTTTGATTGACAGTGTTGCTAAGTGCCCACTTCATGCCAAACCACTGGTGCGGGCGGGACAGGGTGTTAACTTCAACAGCCTGGCTCCGGATTGGCTATTTGGTTGCTATGATACTCGTGGTAAGACTATTAAATATGGAACTTGGCTCCCAGTTCGCCCTATAACTGCTCGCCTCAATGAACTTCTGACTGGAGCCGAACACAATGGGTGACATTACACTTCCTTAGTCCACTTCTTTGTACAGATTATGATTTAAACTAGGACTAACCCAGAAATTTTAAAACTGAAACTAAAAACTGAACAGCTAAAGGGTGACTTACATGGGCATGAGTGTGGACACTGACAAAAAATGTATGTGTGTGTGTGTGTGTGTGTGTGTGTGTGTATATATATTTTTTACTATACCGATGACATTTGCTAAATGACATATTTTATTAACTATTAAAATTGAGAAATATCATGTTGTTTGAAAGGTTACTCAATCAATCACTATCACTTTATTTGTCCTGAGAGGCAATTTAAACACATCGAGCAGTAAAATACAATGATAATAGAAAAGCTCAAACAAAAGTCTGTGCAGCTCAACAGGTCATCAAGGTTATCATATCCAGTGTCAGGGCAGATTGAGGAGAGTGACAGCCCTCAAGACAAAAGTGTTCCTCCTCTGTGTCCTCTCTGTCATCTGTGTCCTAAAGCTCTAAGCCTCACTCTCACTCTACTCTGTTGTTTTGTTTGGTGATGAAACAACCATTCACTCAATGTTTGTATCTATTACTTAAAATTACATCTTTTTGTATCTTTTTGTAACTTTTTAAATACTTACATGCTCAGTACTAACATTTTGCATGATAAAATTTGTATATTATTATTGTTATTGTTATTATTATTATTATTATTATTATTATTATTATTATTACAGATATCTCACACTTCTACCTGGAGCATTGCGCCAGTCTTTAATTCCAACTGTTTTTTTGTTGCTTTCGCTAACTCTACTAATTCCCCATAGGTTATACACCCCATTAAGATAGCATGTTTAGAAAAGCTGCTTTTACATAAACGTTTATCCCATTTATTTTAATGAGGCAGCTAAATAAAAACGTGATTTTATTTTATGCTGGAGAAATAAATGGTTATTTTTTACATTTGCCAAGAGAGTCAATATGTAACTTCCTTCTCCATTTTTTTAAAGTTCACTAATTTAAGTTGGATGTGTGGTGCTGGATGAAACATACTTAAGAAAGTTTATGATGTGGTTGAGAGCATTATGCAAATTCTGTCACTAATTGCTACATCAATGAACTACACAAAACAATGCCCCACCCAGAACGTTTTTTTCTTGTGAGACTCTTATGTTACTCACGTGTGGTTAAGTGGTTGTCAGTCATCAAAGTAACCCTGTTTTTTAGATTCCGATGTTTACGTGGCCAAAGCTAATTCCCTCATTGAAATTGCATTACAGCCATTGTTCCATCCCATATGTAACATTAGAAAGCATGTGTTCTATTAACAAACACTGGTCCATTCTACCAACCCACCTGTTTGCCTTGTAGGCTCTTGCGTTTGTACAAGTATGGAAGGAAAAACATAAGTGTTCCCCAGAGAGGCTTGTCTTTTGGCTGCGGTGGACAGAGACATAACCCATGACCATCTCACTCAAACCTGCATTAAAAATAATACTTATAGAAATGTGCGAAAAGACTTCCCACGTGTAAGACTATAGACTGTAGAACTCCCACACCGCCTCAAATCTGCACATGTGTGAATGGACATTATCTCGCACATTGATCTGATTAACGGTGTAATGGGAGGAATTTTGAGTCTGCAAGAGCTTCCAGGTTGGTGGTTCAAATCTCTCTATCCAGTTTGTCTTGTGTGGTGTCCTTGCGGAAAACAGTTAACCGATATTGTCTGAGTGAATTCGGGGTGGGCGATATCCATAGATTGTATAAAGAGGAAGTGGCGTAAGTGAGTGAGTGTGGCGTCAACCATAGCGTTTGGTTCCAGTTTCAAATGAAGCTCATCGAGGTTAGCAGTTATAGTGGTGGATTTGGAGCCAAGTTGCATATTAGGAATTGATGTCATAGAAACCAAAGATCTAATCTGGAGCAAGGCTGTTGAAGGTAACGTTCCTTTCCACCCCCACTACTGGTTTAGCTGTTTTTTTAGGATCATGTAGAGCGGGTCAAAATGAACATTTATGATCAAAATGATGAGACTCACAGCAGCAGTTATGTAGAGAGGAGCAATAGTTTTCCAATGTAAAGTGAATTGGAGCCAGAGTCAATGGAGCCGGAAGTCCGAAGCAGCTAGCAGGTTAGCTATGTCTGTTGATATATATAGTCTTTGGTGATATGCCAAAAAATGTATATCACAATTTCGATTTTATCACGATTCATGTTTTCTTAGTATCTTTTATACAGTCTCTAAGAGGTAACTATATGCTGTTTCTGAAAGTACATCTGGCACTGACTCAGAGCGTAACAGAGGTCGACCAGTAGGAGGCGTGTGTGGTAGAAAGTGTCTGTTTTGGACCAAAGAGCTACATTAAACATTAAGGAGTGAAGATGTTTCGCTGCTCATCTAAGCCGCTTCTTCAGTTCTGGTCAGATTACTGGTGGACACTGCCTTATATCTACTACTGGCAGCCAGTAGGCCCATTAAGGCTGAATGTAGGCCCATTAAGGCTGAAATGTAAACAATAGCTGCTTACAGTTTCAATGTAGTTAGCTCCTCCCTTCAGATGGATATAAGGCAGCGTCCACCAGCAATCTGACTAGAACTGAACAAGCAGCTTGGATGAGCAGCGAGGCGTCTTCATTCCTACAACTTTTGTCTAATTGACAGATTTAACCTTGGCTTTTATTTTGGATCAGACCTGAGGGATTACACAGTCTATGTGCAAGGTGCTTTTGGATTCTGTTTCCCTCTCTGATCTGACTGCGTTCACAAATCAAATTAATTGCTCCATAATGTCACTGGACCAACACCTGATCAGAATTGATTTTGAATTAGCAACAGCCCAAATGACCTGAACTATCAAGGCAATATATCATGATTTGAATGAAAGTGTACTGTGAATGCATCCTATATTTTGTCTTTAGTCAAGAAGGTTTGGACAAAAAAATACCCTGTCAATGTTATAATTTCGCCCTTGAACATGCACCATGACAGAGAATCAAGTGTCTGGAATAGTATCATTCACTTTTTCCCATGATTCTTATCAAACAATGTGCATGTTTGTATGAAAATAAGTGACCCTGTGTCCGAAGCTTCTCTATTAGTTTTTAACCAATAAACCCAGGTTTGTCAGTGTCAGTTTGTTTTCTCAATTGAATACACTGCATACTAGAAATTAAAAAAAACATTAATCTCAACCAGAACAAATGAATACATATACTAAGAAAAACTGTGTACTCTATCTGCAGATTTAGGCACTGAATTCAGGTTCAGTTGTGATTGCAGTAGCTTTTTTTTAAACAATAAGAGAGCAGGCAACATACACTTCCTTTAAACAACATGTAGCAAGAAGAAGGCAGGCAAAAATTAACTAATAATTTAACTACAGAGCCCACTGCTCCTGACAGGTTGCCCTTGCAGCATTGAAGGATGGGTCAAATGCAGACAACAAATTTCCCTACAGGAACCATTCAATGCACATTTAGCCTACAGAAAATGTACAAATGACTATAATTCTTGTAGAACACAGGTTGTGTAAAATGTTAAACCTCTCTACAGTTTTATCTGTCCAGGAGATATTCAACTCTGACATATTTCTCATTTCAAGCCCATTTCACGCTGTTGCAGTGTCATACATCTGCTCATGTCTGATGTGGACCCCTGTACACTCTTTATGTTGCCTCTCTTATCCCTTCATGTGAATCCAGTTTGTGGGGTGGAAGTCTCTGTGTGTTAGTGCTAACCCCAGCAGTGCCTGTTCCACCTGGTCCTTGTTAAGACGCCAGTGCGATCCCATGCTAAGGTCAGAGGTCGCCGTTTTACGCTACCTAAACCTGCCGCTGCTCTCCCAGTCCCTTAAGCCTGCAGATCGATAGCACATGTGCGTTTGCAGACAATGGAGCCAGACCTCAAAGCGCTGTATAATGGGCCAGTGGATTATTTAGGGGAAATTTGCTCACTATAGGCAACCACGAAGGGCATGCTTATATACCTGCGAGTATATATATCCATGGGACTCGGCAATGAAATGAAATGAGTTGGCAACTGTAGCTAATAAAAAAGCCCAAAGCTCTAAAGACGTCCAGGTTGGACTAAGACCCCCAATATTATTAAAAGAGCACAAATATAAATCAACAATGTGGTAACACTTTCATATAGCACAGCAATAGCCTATTAATAGCATGGTAAAATTATGAAAATCACACACTTAAAGTGTATGTACAAGACATATTAATTCCTTACCATGGCACCTTATTTTCCTCCTGTCTTACGTACTACTTGTGCTGTAAAGTTGTTCCAATACCAATTTTAAAATCCCAATCCAATACCTGTTACTTGGTCTCAGGGAAGCCATTGTTACCGAGTACCTGTCCATTACCACCGTGTGTGGATAAAAACAACAGGCCTGTAAAAAGAGATCATCCTCAGAGCACATGGGTAATTATGTAGAATAAATAAAGTTCTGGTTCCACTCAAAAAGGATAATTGAGGGCATTAAATAGGTAACACAAATCTATTTTCTGTCATCATTAGTGTCCTGCAGAGACTCCACTGTCTGTCCTTAAGCTGCTCTGTCAAGTGGTAGCATTAGCCTCAAGCAGTAAGTAGCTTGCCTGGCAAATCCAGAATGATATATCTATTTCTGTTTCATACAAAGTGAGTCCCCACATCCTCCTTTGCATCTCAAACATGACCAAACATGATGTGCAGTCAGATTTGTTTTTTTCTCAGTGACCCATCTGAAATTAGGGAGTGCATTGGTCACCAATAATTTACGAACAAAATTACAGGTTTGTCACCTCTGATTAACAGAGTTTTGGGCTTTACTCATTGATTTGGCAATGGTTTTCAGTCCACTGTGATATTTACCTTCATCATTAATCAGAATAACACAATGTGGTGTTGAATAAGTGAATTGGTTTGAGCACTTTCCTGTAGCACTTTAGCTGACACCAGTAGCCAACAGGTAACGGAACAACTCTACTGTAAAAGGGATCAATGAACCAAGGAGAGGAAGAGGTTTATGGTTATGCTGCTGCATAACCATAAACCATGCAAGGGTGTGGAGGAGGTTGCTGTAGCCCAGAGAAACTGCACTATGAAGGAATGTGTAAGAATTAAAAATAAGCCAGTTTATCGCTCTCTTTGGTATTTGAATTATTTTGTATGAATTGTTAGCAAGTTGTGTGTGAACCTCTTGGCTGCCCCCTGTGCAGCTTACATATCTATAGTGAATATGTCATCACTGAACCACAGGCCTGTGCAAGTTCACATTTGGACAGACAGCTTTTGGATGGGGTTTTGGGACGACCTCCGATTGGCCTCTTTATCCCATAATCCTTTGCATGCAGGCCTGTGGTTGAAGTGCTAGAGATGTCAGTCAAGGTGGTATCATGGGAGCATCACGTATGTTTAAAGTATTGAGAGCAGACCATCACTATTTGGGACCAATAAATAGACCATAGTCACGTTGATAGTACGCAATATGTCCATATGTGTGTGAGCAGCAGCAGTAGCTTAGTCACACACCTGTGGAAGTATACTTCACCTGTATGTACGTGAATTATACTGCCAAGACAGAGGATAGCATGGTGCCCACTCTCTCTCCACTTCACAGAAAGAAGGTCCCTGGTTCGACTCCCAGGCCTTTCTGCGTGGAGTGTGCAGGTTTCTCCCCATGTCTGTGTGGGTTTCCTCCTGGCACTCTGGTGCCCTCCATCAGGTATGCAGAATAGGAAAAATCCTCCAGCTCAGAAAAGTACCAAGTGCCACAGTAGAATAAGTTGATGATGAAAACCTAAGTATGAGGATGAAACCACCTAGACACAAGGAGAAGATACAAATTTCACACGGGAAGGTCTATCCATTGATTCGTAACATACAAGTACTGGCAAAAGTACTGAAATAAATACCACCAAATCTTCTCTGGGACCATTTTAGCATGTCTTTCATATTTTTATGTCGTGTTCAGTGCATTTCAGGATACAAAGTAATCCTGCCACATGCAGCAAACAAAGAAAAGAGAAATCTGTTTCAAAGCTGTGCACTTGTGCAAAAATGTATGTATGTGAATTCTAGTGATATGCCAAAAGGTTTTTAAGAGCTTACAGTGAGATAGAGCTGCGAGTAACAGTTTATACCACTGACTACCTTCCATCTAGCCATAACAAAAGATCAATTATAACAGGCTCTTAGTGCTGCCCAGAGGTAAACTCACAGAAGCAAGGCTGCACACACACACACACACACACACACACACACACACGCACGCACATGCACACGCACGCACACACGTGTACACACACACACAATATTCAGACTGGCAAGGTGGGTCCTTTAATCACTGAGCCACTGCTGCCCCATCAGGAACAAATGTTTGTGAGATTATCTTGTGTTTGATAGATGACGTTGTATTGCTGACATGATTACTTTATCCTTCTGGATGGTGAGTTTTTATGTGAAAATCTGCCTCTTGTTTCTGATGTTGTGCAGCTTATTTGATTTCATTTCATTTGAGGCTTAAGACTTAGGAATGAGTTTGACGTGATGGTGATGTGAGTGGGATCACAACATTTCACCTCAAAGACTTGTTTGGGTCGTAATCAACAGCAAAGAGTGTCCTTAAGCAAAACACTTCCATCTCTAAATGTTTATATGACAGATTGGTGATAGTCTACCACATGTGAATGATGCACAGAATGGGGCACTTGCTTAAATCGCTGATCAAATATTATTAGTTGAAGTACTTGATAATACTTATGTAGTGATATTTGCATTGCTGAGTTTTATTATGTAAACTTAGGTCTGTCACTATGTGTCTTACAGCTCAGAGGGACACAGATGACTGCCGCAGCTGTCTGGAGTGTTCCCGTGACAACGGCTGTGTGCGTTGCCCCGAGCGACTCTTCCTGTTTCTGCAGAGGGATGGGATGTCTCAGCACGGGACATGTCTGCTCACCTGTCCTGCAGGACACTATGAACAGAAGGGCAAGGATATGAACCGATGCTTGAGTAAGTTTTCAAGGCAAACAGACCGACAGTATGGAGATGGTAAGGACTGATCAATTGGGTAGCAGCTAGCAGGGACCTGTGTTCACACCACACCAAAAATCTGATTATTATCTGATTTCTGGAACTTTAAGATCATTAAAATGACATGCAAATTGCAAAATCTGACACGAGTAATCAGAGGGACCATGATCAAAAAGAAAGTGGATGATTTTGCTGTTTACATTTCATTGTAAAAATCTAATCCCTCTAAAAGTCTCTATAATCAGATTTTGAGTCTGCCAGAAATACAGTATCCCAACCAAAAATCAAATGTTGTTTATAAGTCCTTGCAAATTACAGTCATGCCTGTGTGACTGAAGTTCATCTTTGTCATTATTGGTGATTTTCAGATTCTGGAACGTGATTATGTGTGGCATGAGGCAGTTTTATATTGATCATATGATATTATTTTCATCGTAACTATATCAGGTTCAGCGTGTGCTTATATTTGGAAATTTCTATAAAATATCTATATAATGCATGAACCAAATCAAAACATCGAGCTGTCTTATTAGCATGCATTCCTCATAGGTTAAGGCGCATAGCTATAAAATCCACGGCTGGGGAGATTCACCTTGTTAATTCTGTTAACTCACGCCGCTAATGAAAGAAAAACATCCTTTCCAGTACATAGCTGGGCCTGTGCATTAAAGGCTTTATTTGAAGGAGAGATGCCAAGGAGACCGCAGAAAATCTCTCCAACCACAAACCACAAGTGTAAACTGCAAAATAGCCCACCGCCGACAGCCTCTCTGCACGCCATAAGCGTTCACAAAAACAATATTGAGTTATGAAAAATGCCTCCCGAATTCACAGTGGACTCGTACGATCGGATCGCAAACCAAATGCAGTTAAGGTTTCATTAAATGGACTCAAAGTATTTGGAATTGCCTTGTTTGGTACTGAGAGGGGTGCCAGATTGTTCCGGATGGATGTGGTTTACACTTTGTTTGGAGTGAGTCTACAAAACAGTGTGTGAAAGGCAGAGGTCTATTGAATCACAGAAGACAGTGCATAAATAAGGTGGAGGGGATGGGGTAAAAAAAAAACAAATAATAACTGACATTTTTTACTCAAGAGTAACCTGCTTAAAGGACACACTTTTTTGAGCAAAGCATACCTGGAGTTGTATTTTGCTTCATTCTGGTTTCAGTAATCCGCCATAAAAGGTCCTCTGGCTCGTGGTATGAAATTTCCCAGAATTGTTGCATCACAGGCAGTTTTTAAGTTCATAATTCATCGCCAGACTTGTTCAAACATTTCTGCCTTCAAATTGTGTTCTCATTACAACTACATGCACAACTGCATATTAACGGCATGGTTATATAATGTGTGGGCGTGTTGGTTATTAGCTAATTAATTTTTTTCCCACATGGTCATTCTCTCTGCTGCCAATAGATGACAAACTGTACCAGATCAATTCAACGTATTTTTGTAAACCCCAAAATCACAAAAACAGCAGTTACCTCTTAGGGCTCAGTATGATAAATGATTTAACCAACAGAAAATCAACTGTGAAACAGGCATTGATCAATAACAAACAAGCAAATTAATCAACAGAAGACAAGCCAATGGATAACTGTCCCTGAACATCTCCGGTCCTTAAACCCTCCTTCTCAGCAAGGAAAAAAAAAAAGAAAAAGAGAAAACTCAAGGCCTCGAGGTCACCACAGGGAAGGAGAGATCCACTCCCATGGACGGGCAGGCTGCAGGACTAATGTAGACAGAGTTCAAGTCTGGAGGCTTATCTACGGTAGAGTAGGGATCATCCTAGCCATGTATTGGGTCATTCAGTCAGGTGAAGGAAGGGAGGATCTGCGTCCACGGAACAGGTTCAGGGCATAGGAGGCATACCTTGGGTCCAGCCATCACTGGGCAGTCAGTGGCCAGTCATCTGAAGCAGTTGCAGGAGACAGGGAACAACATGTGGATAGCAATGAACGAACTCCAGGTGAACTGAAAAGTGAATGTTGTTGACTGGGTAAGTGGGAGGAAACAGAGGATAGTGCTCAGGTTTCCATACTTCCCCCAGAATAGCTGCTGCTAAGGCAGCTTAACTAAAACTGCAGATTTTGTTTCTGCTCCTAACTGGCCTGGCCCTAAGCTAAATCAAAGAGAAACCTTTTAAGCCTGGTCTTAAATGTAAAGACTGTGGGGGCCTCTTTAACATGGGCAGGGAGCTGATTCCATAACACAGGAGCTTGGTAAGTGAAAGCTCTCCCTCCTACTGTGTTTTTAGAGACTCTAGGATACACCAGTAGTGCAGCATTTTGAGAGTGGACGGCTCTGTTTGCATGATATGGTACTATAGCATCTTGCACATACGATGGGGCCATGCCCTTTATAGGTTTATATGTCAGCAGGATAACTTTAAATTTAATTCTAAACTCGACAGGAAACAAGGAGTGAAGGGACTCCAGCACTGGGGTGATGTGCACTCTTCTCTTACTTCCTGTTAAGAGCCTGGCTGCAGCATTTTGAACTAGTTGAGATCTTTGTAGAGTTTTTAGGGTACACAGCTAGTAGGGAATTACAGTAATCTAGCCTTAATGTAACAAATGTATGGTTACGTTTTTCAGCATCACTTTTAGACAAGATTTTCCTGATTTTGGCGATATTATGCAGGTGGAAGAAGGCTGTTCTACAGGGTTGGTTTATATGTGGTGTGAATGAGAGGTCTTGGTTAACTTCCTTATAGTAGAGCTGGAGGCTACACTGACAGTGTGACTAATTGGTCAGATAGACTTTGGGGCCTAGAACAATGACCTCTTCTTTCAGGGTTAAGAAGCAGATAATTAAGTGTCATCCAGGTTTTTGTGTCATACAGGCACTAAGTCTGTCCACTTGATTAGTCTGATCTGGTTTCATTGATAAGTACAGCTGTGTGTCATCAGCATAGCAGTTAATGCCATGTTTTCTGTTGACACACTGTGGCACACTCAGTTCACCTGTTGTAAGTCTTTATGGTCAAATTGTGTTCAAATAAAGTTCAGATTAAAGTCTAATTTGAGTAACAGAGCTGCAGAGGGAGCAGTGCATCTAATTAGCTATTGATTGTGACAGTTTGCTCTCATTCTTGTCCTCTATGTGCTCCTCAGAGTGCCGCTCCCTGGACTGCGAACACTGCTTCAGCCGGGACTTCTGCACCAAATGTAAAGCGGGATTTCAGCTTTACAAAGGGAAGTGTCTTAGCCGCTGTCCACTGGGGACCTTCCCACACCACACCGACTGCCTGGGTGAGTTTACAAGCCTTTTTCACATTCACTACTAGTCAAAGGTTTTAATACATCTTCTCATTCAGTTTTTTCCCTTTAAGTTTAATACTTTCTACATTTTCGATACATCAAACATAAGAAGCCAGATATAAGAATAGGAATGTAGCAAAGAAAAAAAGTTAAATAACTCAACTAAATGTTTATTATATTTCAAATTCATAATTATAAAAGTAGCCACCCTTTGCTTGTTGATAGTGCTGCAAACTTTTGGTCTTCCCTCAATGAGCTTCTTGATAACGTACCGAAAAGGTTTACACTTCACAGCTGGGCCATGTCAGGGTCAAGAAATTACCAAAATGCAAAGCAGTGATCAAAGTAAAGGGTGGCTATTTATAAAAATGTAAAATCTGGAATAGGTTTTAAGTTATCTTGAGTTTATTTTTGTTTACGACAATGGAAATAAAAAACGACCAAACCTTGAACTGGTATCATACATGCCATTCCTCCAGTGAAAACAAAAGGGTCAAGTGATTCAGTAGGGTAAAGCTAATTTAAAAAAGACATATATATATATATATATATATATATATATATATATATATATATATATATATATATATATATATATATATATATATATATATATATAATATAAAATAAAAAACGACCAAACCTTGAACTGGTATCATACATGCCATTCCTCCAGTGAAAACAAAAGGGTCAAGTGATTCAGTAGGGTAAAGCTAATTTAAAAAAGACATATATATATATATATATATATATATATATATATATATATATATATATATATATATATATATATATATATATATATATATATATATATATATATATATATATATGTACTTTATGTTGGAATTCCCTATAACAGACACAAATGCTTGGTTTAAATTTGTTAAAGGTGCACTGTGTCATTTTTGTGTCATTTTTCTTGATGATATTGCTTTCTCTGAAATGTCCTAGCCTGGTGACGGTGGGAGTGAGCCATGCTGGAACACGCTGAGCAATGGCTGAACAAAGTTACTTAGCTGTAGTGGTGGCAATTTGATGGAAACTGTGTAGAAAACAAACAGGAGCTGCATGGTGCTAATTAGTTGTTCTTCTACATTCTGTCTCCAGTCCAGTAGGTTCTGAAACATAGACTGTATATATAAATGGACACAGCTAACATGCTAGCAGCCACGTTTCAGACAGAAAGTGCTCATAGTCATGCTTCCAGCTCCATCAACTCTGGCTACAATTCACTTTATACTGAAAAATTGCTACCCATCTCTATGTAACTGCTGCTGTGAGCCTCGTCATTTTGATCTTAAAATGTTTTATTTCACTATTGTGTCCATAACTCAAGATGTGAACATTAACAACAGACCAATCATGATATGACAAATGTCCGTCTTATCACAGCTGCTAATGTGTAGCACGTCTCTCGTATACAGAAGACATCTCCTCTTGAAAATTCTCGTTAGCATTCAGAACAAAATATGTAACTTCTTTTACCTATGATAAACAAGTTCTTAAATTGCTGTTTCTCAGTCCTCTGTGTTGTTTTATTTTCCATTTTTACTTGTAACCCGCTGTAGTTTTAACATGAACAGTCTATGTGATTCTCTGATTGGTTAATTCACCTGTCAATTACTCCCAACTCAAAGACAGGGACTGGGAAGACAGGATGCGAGTCCAGACCCACACGTCTTTGTAAAATTTTGGCAAAGTGTGTGATTGTGGCTGGCCACAGCTAGCTTAGCTAGCTTTATGAGCAGATAATTTAAAAAGTCTTTTTCTATGTTTTGAGGACAGTGTCATCAGATGTAGATTTCTAACGCTACCAAAATTTGACTTGCTCATAAACTCTTGAGTCGTCTTTGGCATATAGTCTCATTGTATCTGTTGTGACCAGAATGTGTTCTGACGGCTGTTTGAAGTTTTGGAATATGTGCGGTGGACTGCAGCTGATCCCAGGGCCTCTGGATAAAATTGTTTTTATCTCACAGTAGTTCTTGGGGAGTTCCATATTTATTCTCATATCAACTTGCAGTAATCTGACTCTGACAGGGGGTTGTAAAACTACAGTTTGTTTCAGAAAAGACTGTAATGCTCCAGATAAATCCATCTGCAGTTGTAAAAAATGGGGGAATTCTGGCTGGATTTTGGTTAAGTTTGAACAGACCACAACAGATGCCTTACAGGAATGAATTAGCATATGTTTTAAAATGGAATAAGTTTAAACAGAAACTTCTGATTCTTGAGGATATTCAGTGAAAAAGTAGACCTCAATGGATTGGCCAAAGACAACTCTCTACATAAGTCTGACCTGTAACTTAGCCTGGTAGTGTCACTTACTCATCTCCATGGAGATGGATAATAATGCATTGAATTTATATAGTGCCTTTCAAGACTCTCAGAACTCTTTACAATGCTTTATTTATCCACTCCACACTCAGTTGTGGTAAGGTACTATTGTAGCCACAGCTGCCCTGGGGCAGACAGCCCGGAAATGAGGCTGCCAATCTGCTCCGACCACCACCACTCACCACACACAGACTGTATAAAGAAGTGGGGTAAGGCAGTGTGATGTTTGGCTCCAGTCAAATGAAGCTCATCAAGGCCAGCACTTATGGGGCAAATTTGGAAGTCAAGTTCCATATTTGGAATTCCAACAGTGAGTATCATTGCAACCAAAGGGCCAATCCGGAGTGAGGCTGTTGAAGCTTAACACCCCTTCCTACTCATAACGGTGGTTTAGCAGGAAGCGGGCACTTAGCAATGCTGTCAGTCAAACATGTTGCTAAAGCTAGCGGGAGCGACCTCAGGGAAAAAAAGTGCCTGTTTGTTTGTTATTAATGTTCATATCTTGATTTATGAACACAATAATGAAATAAAAATCAGGATCATTTAGCGGAAAGTGAATTGGAGTCAGAGTGGATGGAGCCGGAAGCGCAGGCCATGATCACTTCCTAATTGGAACAGGGTGACTAGCGGGTTAGGTATGTCCATTTATATATACAGTCTATACTCACACATCACTTTCACACTTGGCAAAGTGGGTGCAGTGTGTTGACTATGGACAAAACCATTTGCGCCCCACTATGACACCTGCCATTACCAGAGGTCTCCCATCTAAGTATTAACCAAGCAAAATGTATCTTTTCTGGTGGAGGGACCATCAGCTGTTTATTTACATAGAGATTTTATTGCTTCTCCTGAACTGTTTCACAGTATGCCATTAAAGTAATCTATCACCATGGAGAAGTAAGGGAGGTTTAATGACATAATACAGAACATTTCAGGCAAAGCAATAACATATCCATACAAGCTTGTTTCCAGTCCCTACATCCACATATAATGTACTTTTTAAGGGAGCAATATAACATGGTTAAAAGCTCTTCAAAAGATCTGGAGTTTTGTTTGTCTTCATTCATTTTGTTTCATTAAAGGGCCCATATTATACTATTTTCTGATCTATGTTTTAATGTTGTTTCCTCATCAAAAACATACGCGGAGTTGTGTTTTGTGTCATTCACACATTTAACACAGAAATCTTGCACATTTAGGCTGAGGACTCAAACAGAAAACACTGTGTTCCACCTTGTGATGTCATGTCGTAATACAGGTGTTTTTAAACTCCATACACCTTCACAAGAATCATTTGGATGATTTCAGCCCTGGGATTGCCTCTCTATTGAACTAAAGGTAAAAGGTAGCTGTTAACTTGAAGACTACAGCTTCATGACACTTCATCACAAGGTGGAACGGAGCATTTTAGGCTTTGGAGATGTAGACCGACCAATAATAAAAGGTTATTCAAATATGTGTAAATCAAACACAACTGCAGGTATGTTTTTGATGAGGTAACAACATCCCAACATGGTTTAAAGTTCACAAAAATATGTTTAAAAAGGGATTTAAATCTACAAGATATATATATATATGTCCACTTTAACCTACTTGTAAAACGTTTAGTGCTCTTTGGTGTAGTACTGCTACTGCTACTAGTACTATCAACATTAGTAAATCTGTTAAACCATAGTTAAGCCAAGTCAGTCAGTAAGTTTTCATGCATGCATTGGTACTATATGAAGTACAGATGGGTTACACATGCCCACCGATACATATATTGAAGTATTTATCTTTATTTCTGCCCTTGTACGTTAAGTAAGTGAGATATATTGTGCACCCCTCTGCCATCCACCTGCAACATCTGGGGCTACTGGACTATTCTCAGCCAGCCCCGCACATCTGGATCTGATGGAAGACGCTTCGAAGTTTTCAAGTCTGTACACCTCAAGCAAGCCCCGATTCAAAACCAGTCTTCTTAATCCCCTGATCTGACAATGATAATGATAATTACTGAAGGAAATGCCGGGTCTCCTGTTTTGTTTTACCATTAGGGGGACACAGTGGAAAGAACTTCAATTAACAGGTGACATCATGCAAAGAAAGATATAGCATCAGATCTGTAAATATGGACCTTATTTGAACCCTAGCGATAAGGCGTGGCTAAGTTAAGACTAAATATATACTTAAAAGAAGCGAAAATCTGCCCGCCAGCTGTGGCAGAGGATTCGGTGGATCAGAGGGAGTTGGGCGGCGACAAAAAATGTATTGAGGCAAACGGGAACCTCAGATGTGATTAAAGCTTGATTTAAAGGCGCTATATCCAATTTTCTCCTCATGTGTTTGGGTAAAGCGTGTCCTGCCGCAGTACAGATATATTGTATAAGCAACTCTTGAGGTCATTTTAGTGTTGGGTAATCAGGAAGTACATGTTAGCTTGCTAGTTGTTGCTGGCATCACCATCACAAAACATCAGCAAAACTTCTCTGTGCTCTCTGAAAGTTGTGAAAAAATGCTGATAAACTCATCAAGGTGAATAATTAGGATGCTCGGAATGCAGAAGGTAAGTGAGGAATAACTTTGGACCACTGCAAACTGTTTAAAATGAAGTAGTTCTGTTTTTCACGTGAGAGAGATTAAAAATCAGGTACAGTGCCTTTAATAGTAATGCATTTACTCACATTGTCCACTCCAGGAACAAGAAGTGCTTCCAGCATAATCGCAACTTTTCCTGTGTTTTGCTTGTTGGTGTTTTATCCAAAGTGCAGACTCTAATATAATTCATTTAACAAGACAATAAATGCAAAATTGTTGCACTGAAGTCCTCAAGTTTACTATGTGTGAGAGTACAAATGTATGTGTTTTTGGTGTTACTGCTCCTCCGCGAGTTGGGAAGACTCCAAACTACTGAATTTCTGTTCTTGTCTGTCACTGCCCCTCGCATGTGTGGGTGGCTGGTGGTTGCATGGGTCATGTTGCTATAGTATAGGATGCACATGGCCAACGTAGGTGACACTTGGTGCCCTGTCTCGTATGAATACTGGGATAAAAGTGTTAGGAACAGCTTTATGTGTTCACAATTCAATGAAGTACAAGTCAGTGAAAACAAGCTAACTAAACATAATCATTGACTAAGAGGCTTTCACACTACACCATCTGGTGCGCTTAAAGGCAAACTTGAGTTTAGAACACCCACAGTTCGTTAGGGCTGGTGTGAGACCATGTACTGTGTGATGTGAACACTAACTGGCCTCGATACAGTTTTTCATCCAAACAACCTTCTTAAGTTACTTAATATAATCAGACAAAAATATATCACTGCTTCTGGGACTGATCACAAAAACAAGAGTTTACAGGCTAATCAGTGTACATGGGCTTGTAAAGTAAAGCGCTGAGGCTAATCCTCACAACATTTACATGGATTTACTCTAGTCTAATGAGGTAGTAGCCATGTCTTACCTTGATCCACGTCCCATACAGCGATAATAAAGTTGGCATACCTCTGTGGTTTTTTCGCCCACTCATGTTGTGCAGCATCCCCTAAAGTCAAATTTCTTCTTCTCCTCCTCATTGTTAGCGCCCTCAATGGCCCAGTGTGGAGCATATGTCCAACATATTTCACAAAATCCAAATCAGAAATTCACAACATCACAAAAATTTGATGCAACTCAGCTTTTAATGATACGGATCTGTTAGAGACTTTCCTGTGGCCAAAAACATGGTTTCTAGTTTGTTGTTGTTTCCTGCACATGCACTTCTGTCTATTTGCGATGCAGTGCCAGCTTCAGCTTGAGCTGAAGTGTGATGAGAATGTAATCTGCACCATTGACACTGCAACAATGATTTAACTTCTAGTCCTTAATCACTTCAGTTCTTGGACTAACAGGTCTGAAAACGCCACATGTGACACATAGCTCTGTTTTATCAGCAAATGCACCTGTGTACTTTATTCTAAGTGATCATTGTGGGGTGTTAGCTGTAAAAGCTTATATTTCTACCGTATGTCAAAATGATACATGTAAATGACTCAAAGTTATTATAAAAAGTCTGGATAAAGTATACATTTTGAATGTTTTTTAACTTGACAGACCACTGCCTCCTGGCTTCCCTGGGCGAATGGAGTGAGTGGAGCATGTGCCAGAGGGATGGGGCAACATGTGGCTACAGGTGGGGCAAACAGAGCAGGACCAGGGGCACGTCCGACAACCACACCACCTCCTTCTGCCCCCTACAGGCCGAGACACAGAGGTGCAAGTTGAAGAAGAGATGCACACCACCCAAGAAAGGTAAGACTCCTCAAAAAACATCTCCAACAAACACATATTTTAGAGCTTTATTCTGTTCATCCAGTTTAAAGCTTTTTTGTCTAGTACTGTATAGTCTATTAATACTATGCTTATTAAATGCAACGTTATGCTCTGTTATGCTAATATTGCTACAGCCATATTAAGGATGTAACTTTCTAACTGTAACTATATAACTTTAATGGTGAAGGGTCCAGCACTTGCTTGTCTCCCTGGAGATGTTATTGCTTTGCCTGAAACTTTCCACGCTATTACGCTGACACCACAAACTTGACACCATTAGGAAATGTTGCAGGTCAGATCTATTGCCTGACCAGCCAGTCCCCTCTACAGACTCCAGAAGGCTCAAGAGAAAGGCTCTGGAATCGGACCATAGAGCGTGACAAGCCTCCGTCAGAAATCTGTACTGTTCCTTTCTTTCATTCTTTCTTTTTCACCTCTAAAACTCCATGTTTTTACTAGAATGGGCCAAGCCTCTCACGCCCTCTGGAACTGGGGAGACAGGATATGGATCCAGAGTCCCTCGTCTTTGTGTTGTTAAAACATGTGGTTCTGGCTGGTCAGGTAATCAGATCAGTAAGAATATAGGTTTATATAAAGTTTAATGCCATACTGTGGGACAAGGAACAATCAAGTGGCTGACCCCAACAAAAAAGTGATAGAATATGTTCATTATATCCATATTTTATATATATATATATATATATATATATATATTTTTTTTTTTTTTTTCTTTTTTTTTTTTTAATTTATTTTGTTTACCATTTTTTTATATTTTTATTACCAGGGGTGCAAAGTAACTAATTTACATACAACAATACATTTTTTTTTTTTAGTACATTTTTGGGGGGTTATTGTACTTTTTTGAATAGATGTGTAAACCCAGACTTGCACTTATACTAATTGAGTATAATTCTAGCCATTTAATTGTAATTAGTTACATTTAAAATCACATGAGTACTGAGAACTGTACAAGTCCCAATCATCTCGATCCACGTCTGTCTCAGTTGTATCTCCTCCTTTCTAAACTGACAAACACATAACAGCTCTGCCTCACCGGCACTGACTGGCCAGAGCTCAGGGAAAATGGATTGTTGTCTAAAATTATTAACTGTTTAAGCTATATAAAATACTAATATAGGTCTAAAAATCAGTTAAAAAGTAACTAGTAATCAGTACTCTTTGTAGTATTTTTCTTGTCTACTTTTTACTTAAATACAATTTTGGAAGCAGCCCTTGTACTTCTAATTGAGTACATTTTCATTCTGACTGCTGGGGAAAACTGGAATGCTACATAAACCACTAGAACATTTTTCTATCCACCAAAAGTGTAAACTGATTTTTAAAGATTTATGTCCCATTTTTTATCTAATCTACAGTGGCCCCAAGCAAACCTGTGTGTGTTTCTAATGAGGCTCTGTCTGACATAACCGATCACTGAGTTTATTTGCTCGCTTCTGTTACCGTGCCAACATCTGTGCCGCTTCGGCTCTGGGCTGATACAGGGGCCAGATTTATAATGCCAAGTGGCAGAAATTGTACCCCATAAAAGAATTCCAACATGTGCTACTTCCAATTAACACTTGTAAGGCCCACCTTGACGGGTTTGGTTGTTCAGAAGCTGTGGATTATAAAAGATAAAACATTTCATGCATATTTTAAAAGTTTTTTTAAAAATATATAATTCTGGAAAACTTTGCATTGTATTACACATTTCGTAACTTAAAGCAGATCTATTCTGTAAAATAAACTTTTTAGAGCTTTTAACGATGTTATAGTTGTTTCCCCTTCTCATTTACCCGCTAAAAGTTGTATTTACCGTGATTGATACATGTTTTTACTCTCCTGTAGTCAAGACCTCATTGCTCCGATCTGCCCTCGTTTTCACCACCACCAGTATACGTCCACTGCCTTGTACTTCATCCATTCATCCATATACACATAGGAATTCACAGCATCCCAAAGTAACTTTTATACAAATGGATAAATCTCAGCTCGTCGCTAGTGTGAACTCTAGCTATCCATAGGAGGGGGTGACAACTTCATGGTCCCATTGGGCACCACAGTTTTGTAACGCGGACGTCAGTGGACTTGTTTCTTTTATTAAGTCATTTTAGATCAAAATTGCAATTTAAAATGTCCAAATCATTTTTCCACAGGTCTTATAGGTTATAACTACATAGCAAACACAATTTGTCTTCTTTAAAGCTTTAATAAGTTCTCCAACTGGTCCAATAGTGATGGAGCTTTTTGTTTACTTGTAAATTTATAAGCAGTTTGAATACAGATTTCATTCTTGTGGTCGGGCGCCTGTGCCTGCTGTGTAAATTTGGACATATGAATTGCTTTGGAAAAAAAATCAAAACATCAACTTTCCAAAGCATGTGCCAGCTGTTTTACAATCAATTTTGAGCCAAAGCTAACCATATTTGTGCAAGTAATGGGATGCATGTCGGCATTTACAATCACTTACTGAGACGTTTGACAAACTTTGGTGCATAGACCAGAGCTGGGTAGTATTCAGTTACATTTACTCAGTTACATTTACTTGTAGATGTCATGGCGCTTGGCCTGGGCCTCGTCACACCCAGCACTCCCCTGTTGTTTGCTTAACCATGTGTTTCATTAACATATATAAAAATGCTGCTGTTGGTCCCGTGCCCTAAGTGTCGAAATTCAGTGCTTCCCCTGAGTTGGCTGCGAATCCTTGTCCACTGGTTGGTGCATCTCTCTTCTGTGCCACCAAACCACAGCCTCTACCTGACAGTGCTGCCTGTAATAAAAGGGCTGCACCCCTCGGTGCAGCTGGGCCATATACAGTCGCTTGGTGTGTCGCATTGCTAGTACTCAATGTTAAACTTGCATGTATCTGTGTTTAGAGATGCTAGTGGATCTGGAGAAGACACCTACAGGATTGGATCTATGTTTTGTGGATGCTTTTGTCCAGTTGACTGTATGAAGCCAGGATGCACTGTTTGATCAACTTTAGTACAGAGAGGGTCTTAAAAAGTCAGTGTTTAAATTTACTTTTTAACTGCTCTGGTATCTAGACTAGTTGGATTCGGGTTGTATTATTTCGCACGGGACTTCTTCTTGACAGCAAATATGTTCTATGTGGACTACAGAGCCATTTTAAAGCCTCCCAGAGAATCGGTGCAGTGCTGACATCTTGGTGCACATGAACAGTCAACATTTTACACAAATCAACCTACTTTATATAATAGTTACTCTACAAACCTTTTCTCAAATTCTCCACTGACATGAATGGGATTCCTTCTTTACTACTTTAGAGGTGGACACTCCATCCCGTCTGAAGGGAGAAGGCACAGTTCATTAGACCTAGCCAACAACCAGAAACTCTAAACAATAAGGGTGTTAGTTTCAGTGGTTAACTCCTCCCTCCTGCCGTCTTTTGTTGTAATATGGTGAGTTCTAGGGTCAAAGAATTCAATTCAATTCAATTTATTTTTGTAACGCCCAAAGTCACAACAACAGTTGTCTCGAAGGAATGAATGAAACAAACTGCCCCAAAGTGTGAAACTTTCCTCTGAAATGAAAAACCTTTCATTGAATGTTAAGAAATTATTATCAGCAGTGTCAGCATTAAGAATGGTAATTGGTATGATATAGTTTTAGTGAGATTTTAATGTAAATATTATTGTACAATAATTGGTCATTTGTAGTGTGTGAGTGTGTATAGATTATATTGCTTGCATTTTATATTGTATTTCTCACCTGCTCAGGGACTACAGATGGAAACTAGCTTCAGATATAATCTGGTGTAAAGCATCTTTAATGTTTTTGCACATTGTCACTGTCAAATAAACTAATAAAGAAAGAAAGAAGGAAAGAAAGAAAGGGTCTAGTCAAGATCAACATTTGTAAATTTACCTTTTAGATATTTCATGGGAAAGTACTATGTAAACAATAGGAAAAACTGCCTCTTGCCTAGAATGTGTATGACATCATCTCATTGTAGACTCCCGCAATACATTTGCTTGGATCTGTTTGACGGACAGTCGCTTTAACAATGCAGTGGTGTCCAAACATAGACCCAGAGGTAGTTTCATGGTGCTGAGAGCAGAGATTGGAAACAGGATTGAGAACAGAACTGGAGATGGTCCCTTTGATAAGTGCGTCCTGCCTCGACCCTCTCATCCAGCATGACTTAAAAAGGACTGCGTGTTCTCAAAATGGCTTCCTCTCTTTCTGATAACATCTCAAATCATCTCACTTCAGCTGCTCCTGACACTGCTATGTGCTTCAGCAGACATACCAGGCCCAGTGGAATAATGTGACAATGTAATGGTGTTCATGTGGGCTGAAGTAATAGAGGCATCAGTGTGAAGTTCTAGTGAATGTTTTGACACTGTGAGACATCTGTATTGGCTTGTCTCTTGAAAGCCTTATCTGTCAGTCATGCCCTCTGAGGAGAGAGAGACATACAAGTGTTATAGGCCTCTCTCCTCTATGACCCTAATGAAATGAATGTACTTAAACATGTGATACTCTGTCTGCATGATTTTTTACAATCAAATCCAACATGCAATTTGAATGGCCACAAGAATTAATGGGAAGAGACAACTGAAGCTAAGCTAAAAAACTTGTTCAGTGTGTTGTCTGGGATCCAGAAAAGACACCTCTCCAACACTTTACAAAGATGTGATTCTGGTCACCAGGTGTATCTCCCAGAGTTCAGATGGGCCTGATTGACAGCTGGATTAGCCAAGCCACCCATCAAAACAAATATGGCTGCTGACGTGGCAAAAAGAAAAGATTAAAAAAGTCACAGGGGACAGAAAAACATCACAGATTTTTGCAGAAACAGTGAAGCAAAGCACTGAACTAAAGCTCCTTCATTTCACATGTGCCACTGAACCAAATCTGAAGGTACAGTTCTGTTTGAATCGGTTCTGGCGAAGGGTGTGTGAATCAGATTCATATCCCTCAAATTGGACCTAGGTAATTCAATTTGCAGTTAGCTGTTAGAATACTATTTATGAAGTTTGTTGGACATGTAAGCTAATCACAATTGTTAAAGAGGAGATATTATGCAAAATCAACTTTTTGGAGAGTTCTACCATGTTCAGCCCACAAGCTTTCATCCCCCACGGCAATTCTCCATAAATATACAAAACCTGGATGCAAAACAATACACTACAACTTCACAAACTTGATATGATGTGGAGTAGTTAGGGGGATGCACGCTAACAAGCTAGTTGATTATGTTAGAGACAGAGATTCGGTATGCATGGATCCAAAACAAAATATTATATCTTGTCAATGGCGAAACGTGCTCAAAATGGCGCCTGTAAATGGAAAGCTGAAACCCATAAATATTATCCCACTACAGTAATCCTACAATAAAGAGAAAATGCTTTATAATTAGATTCAGACAGTACACAGTGGATTACTCAAATACATGGGGATATACAGACCCTTTAAAATGAATATTGTGAAATGCCTCTTCATTTTATATCCTAAATCAAAACTCTAATTGCAATTACAAGATTACAGAAAAATCGGACTGTTCCAACATGGTTCAGCCGTATTTACTACACCACAAACATCTGTTGTGCGATACTTGGCTAGACGGTTTTACAAGGCTGTTTGTTTAGTTTGCCTGTACTGTTTCTCCTGAAGGGTAAGAGTCTGTGGTGTCATTAATCTTAATCCATTATAATTCTCCACAGCTCTTCTGAAAAAAGCAGGTGTTTCGCAAGGACATTTTCCCAAGTGTGCTGACAGGAACATGGCACAAAGTGTTCCATGTAAAAGCAATAACATCTCCCCAACCAAAACTATAGGTTCAAGCACTACATGTTTGTATAACCCTTAAGATTCCCAGATACAGGCCACAATATATAAAATATAATGGTTAAAACCTATTTGAGAGAGTACTTCACCTAACTCCTTGCAAGATTCAAGTGCTGGTGCTAAGTGGGATTTAAACCTCAGAGCTGCCCCATCAACACACAGAGAGCAACTTTTAATACAAATAAAGCCACAGATTACCTACTATCTTCCGGAGTTTGGTGACATCTGCTCATACCAGTGTCAACTGTGACTGAGGGAAAAATCAGTTAAAGGGTTAAAGTGTTATGAAGTGTTGATATTAATTGCAGTGAAAGATTTTAAAAGGTTTCAGGTTCAACATAGCAAAAGTTACATCTTTATGTAGAAGTGTAGTGTAAGAGACACAGGTGAGTCAAACAGTGAGTTTAGTTTCAGTCATTTTATCTAGCAAATATCATCCCCACCTGAAAAACTAGAGTTTACGCAAAGTTATTCCATGCATAATCAGAACCTTATTCTTATTGTGTTGATGTAATACCTGACTCTCAGTATGGCAGATTAATTGCTACCTGTATTAGCAGTAATAAAATCCTGGCATGATGTTTCCTCTTCCTAAAGACTGCCAAACCACGAGTGAGTAAATCCACACGGCACACCTGGTGTGATTAGCTACGCAGTATATGCTACATACCGTTAGCTCATAGCATACTATTTTTAGCATTAGCACTCAGCATACATTTTTTTACAGTATCCTGGAGTGATGCAGACATGTGTTTGGAGTTAGGCCCAAGACGTATTAAGTTGTTTTTATGGCAGCGCTAATCCATGCTAGCCGTGCTGATTTAGTTTTCTGTCTTTAAAGAAGTGGAACAGCAGTGCAGCTAAATCAGACGGTGATAAATGTACCTGTTATAGAGGGAGCTTATAGCTAATGGTTTATGATGTAAGGCCTGTTGTTCCATTCAGATAGTCAGTGGACCAAAGTATGTCATTAGGGCCATCCTGCTGATGTTGACACCACATAGAAGCATTTACAGGTGAGGTAAAATTGAAAAAATATGTACATATATACACATATATATTTATTTATTTATTTATATATATATATATATATATATATATATATATATATATATATATATATATATATATATATATATATATATATATATATATATATATAACTTATCTAACCGCAAGGCCTGTGCAGATCACTCCTAAATATAAATATATACTGGTATATGTATCGATACCTAAGTGTTGGCATTGTACCGTTGTTTTCAGATGTATCTTTAGGGTTATATTATTTATTTATTTCACTACATGATTTCTTACATCTAGTGACAGTGCTTTGCTCTTTGCAGATTCAAAAACACACACAACAAAAATAATGTATTACCTGCAATATTCCTTATTATGACATTAAATGGGGATAGGCAAGTCTGCGCTCTATAAGTCTCTTGAGTTCGGCTTTAACACCATTCTGCCGAAAACACTCCTGCTAAAACTGTGTGACCTTGGACTCAACAGCTCATTATGCAACTGGATACTGGACTTCCTAACCAACCGCTCTCATTGTGTGAAAGTAGGTAGCACATCTCATCCACGATCTACATCAACACAGGTGCTCCCCAGGGGTGTGCACTAAGCCCACTGCTGTACACCCTCTACACTCATGACCGTTTCTGCCCTCTTCCCCATTAATCATATCATAAAACTCGCAGATGACACAACTGTGCTCCGATTCAGTACAAACAATGAACCCACATACAGCGAGGAGTTTGAACAACTACTAACTAACAAAACCACAGTCTGGCCTTAAACATAAAGAAAACCAAAGAAATGATCGTGGACTTCTGTAAAATTGTATGTTATGCACCGCTGAACATCAAAGCCAGCACAAACCTGTTCCACTAGAGTTCTGGTTGGAGGTACAGGTCACACCAGAATGGCTAACAGCCTCTACCCCCGGGCGATCAGACTCCACAGAGCACTGCCCCGTCTCCCCCTCCTTCCACCTAGGTCTGTCAATAACCATCCACTCTGCACACCTGCCATAAACCGTGAACTGCAACAAGCAAACTACACTTTATACTGCTGTATGTACCTCTGCCTTTCTTGTCATGTTGTGTTACATACTTCAAGTAACTCAATAGTGAATATGTTTATTTGCGCTTTATGAATTGCACTATAATACTCTAAATGTAATTTCATTGATACTTGTGACAATAACAATAAATCCTTGAATCCCAATGCAGGTTTATAAAGGTATATTTTATCAATAAAAACACCTAATTGAACACGATATAGGAGACATACGTTTAATGCCATACTGTAGAACATTCATGGCCATGCAATAACATCTCCCTCACCACCACATAAAGTTCCATAGTGCACTCTCAAAAGCAATTTCTGACCAACCAGAGAATTACTGGAATCAAACTCCAATCAATCATATAAATTCCAGTAATGGACATTTATGACAGGAACGGCATAAAAATCTGACAAAACACCTTGCAACTGTTTTGCTTTGGCAACACTCCTTTGTAAAAAAAAAAAAAATGAAATCAGTTTTAAAAGTAAAGTTGTTATCATGCGCTGTCAATAGTAATGGTTTATGAATCTCGTTATGACTCACTTGTGCCTAACCAAGGCCAGCAGTTTACCAATCTCCAGTGTAATATCGCTCACATTAAAATTGGTTTGAAAGACATCATAATCTCTCTCCTTTTTATTCTTTTCCAATCCACCTCATAACCATAAACAATTTCTACTAAAAAACCTCAGTTGTGATGATTGGAACCACATTTCTCTTGTTGCCTCCCTGTTATGGCTTCCCAATGTGCTAGCTAGCGTTGTCTCATGGTCGCGTATATTGAAGAGGTCAGGACTGTGCTGTCAGGGTTCCCTAATGTGTTTTGACTCGTTTTTGGACGGCTAGCAGTAGCGTGCAAGCCCCGGTGGTTCTGTATTTGATTTTTAAAGCCGTTAAATTTTTAAATCTGACAAGCAGCCATATTTTTTCCTCTAGAGACATCACTTGAATAAATTAAAGTTGTTCATCTTTTCTTTCCATGTGATGTTTGGGGAGAGCAGCGAGCCACCTGGCAGTTCTTGGGTTGTGACGAAATGGTGAAGCACATCATTCATCGGAGAAAAGTTGAGATGAGACTGGACTATAATGGGAGTATAATGGGGGATTTAGTCTCAATAGGGGATCTGCATTGGTGCTTTGGGTCACAGGGGACATGAGAAGTGGATGTAAGACAGATGCATGGAGAGCGTTGGACAGTGGTTCAGATGGAAGAGCATAGTGTGTTAAATGGACGGGGTCTTCTATGGGTCAAAGTCTGGGATTAAAATCAAATATGTCATGCAGTTTGGGAGAGGTTTGCCATATCTTTAAGAAAGAAAAGAAATTAGCCAAGGTGGTCTTCATTGATGGGCTATTCCTTTACATATAAAAATTTAACGCATTTACATTTTAGTAGCATGCCTGGAGTTATGTTTTGTTTCATTCACACATGTCTGAATAATCCTGTATTATTAGTCTGTCTACATCATAGACTGTATAAAGAAGTAGACTAAGTGAATGCGATGTCAACCAAAGCGTTCGGCTCCAGTCAAATGAAGCTCATCGACGCTAGCAGTTATAAGGGTGAATTTAGAGCCAAGTTGCAAGTTAGGAATTTCAACCGCAAGTATCATAGCAACCAAAGAGCCAATCTGGAGTGAGGATGTTGGTTAGGTAAGGTGAGGTAACGCCCCTTCCCTCCCGCCCGCACCACTGGTTTAGCAGGGAGTGGGCACATAGCAATGCTGTCAATCAAACCTGTTGCTAACACTAACAGGAGCCACCTTGGGGAAAGAAGAATAAATGTTCAGTGTTGGCGACAGTTTTCCAATGTAAAGTGAATTGGAGCCAGAGTTATTGGAGCTGGAAGTGTGCCCATGATCACTTTCAATTTAGAACGCGGCAGCTAGCAGGTTAGCTATGTCCATTTATATATAAAGTCTACAGTCTACATGTCCCAAGCTCAAAATGCTCCATTCCACCTTGTAATGTCATGTAGTAGTAGTTAACAGCTCCTTTTACCTTTAGTTCAGTAGAGATGGGCAATTTTATGGCTGAAATGATCCAAAGGATTCTAATGAAAGTGCACTTCCTGTATTACCACATTACATCACAAGGTAAAACAGAGTGAGAATTCAGCCTAAATTTGCAGGGTTTGTGTGTTAAACATGTGTGAACGAAACAAAACACAACTCCAGGTCTGTTTATTATAGTATAGATAATAAAATACGGTAATATGGGCCCTTTAAATGAAAATCTTTTTCTTTTATTGGAAACAAATCTTGCCTTTCTCTTATTAATATCAAGGAAATGTTTAAGGTGTGAATGATCGACTACACACATCAACAGAATTTGGGAGAGTGGGAATCAGTTCAGCAGTTTTGAAACAGATGTTAATTCACCCATTTCTATTTTTAAGTAATTTTCGATCAGCATTAAAAAGAAGAAAATGTTAAAGATACATGTAACTTGAGGTGGGATGTCACCTGCATGATTCAATGGAAATAGAAAGTTAAAACCATACTTTGGAACATTCTTCATGGAGATAGATACATTTTAAGCCATATTGCCGAAGATTATAGCCAAAAGAACAACATTTCCATGGAGACAAGCAGGAGGAGGTCAGGTTTGTTGAAATGGAAGCCCGCTCAGAGTCAAAGTTTTTAGCTAAACAATTGCATATTTTGGCTTTAAAGGTGCACTATGTAATATTTCTGGTCAAGCCTCTGCCAATGGCTTTTTTCTATGGAAATTGTGTGTTCCCCAGTATAACTTATTAAACTTTCATCTCCATTGAAACAAGCAAGTGACACCATCCGTAACAGATCAGATCAGATCTATGGAGCGATGGCCCCACTCCCAGTAAGAACACATCTTTTTAAAGTCATGTGATCAAGTGAATGCATGATTATTATGATTAATGCCATACTGTGGAACTTTACAAGCAAAGAAACAACATCTACTTAGAAACAGGCAAGTGGTGGACGCCATACCGAAAAGTTACATGTTACCTTTAAGGATTTGATTGCCATGTTTTTCCACACCGGACTTGGTAAAACCTGTTGCTGATTAGGACTTGGAGATGCTTCGGAGTTTACACTTCAGTGACTCAAACTATACACTCATGATGACTAACCGTGACGGGGACATTTTTATCACGTGTACCCTCTGGAAAACTATCTCCTTTCCCCATAAAATTCAAAACACCAATTAGGCAACCGCTAACGAAACATTATACAAAAGTATTTCTTATCAGATCACCTAATTTATCCAAGATTTATGTAATTACAGAGACATTTCTGATCAAAATTGCAATCAGCTTGAACAAATATGGTCCCTGTAACCACAGAAGTCACAGTGGAGGAACATGCATACCATTTAAGCCAGCATTTTGACCCTAGGCTCCAAATGCTGTTTGTGTATTGAGATTCAATTGAGCTGTGTTCGCTCGCACACAAATAAAAGTGTTCTGGATATTATTAAACAGTTAATGACAAACATGCTATGGAGAGCAGAAAATGTCCCATTGAGATGAAAAGATAAAATAACATTAAACGTGAAAGTAAATTTAGACCGCAACTAAACCGGTCCGACACAGGACTCGCAGATGGACCGAGTGCAGTCTGAGTGAGGCGTGAAGCTGGAGATGTGCTTTGGTTTGTAGCATGCACTTCTATTAATTTTCACTAAAGTAGTAAAAGTCTTTTAAATCTTTGAGCAAAACCAGGAGAGGGCACAATGCTTTAAGAGTGATTAATATTAAATAATAATGCTTGAATGGCTTGATCAAGTGTCTTCAAGTAGTACACTGATCACTTTTCATTTACTGCATGCCTGCGGTAGACTGACTGAAGAAAGGCTACCAATCTGCGCCACTGGCCCCTCTGACCAGGCCTGTAGACGGACACTAGTCGGTCAGAGCCAAGAAGACTCACATGGGCCCCCCTCTAATATAAATGGATGAGTTGACATGGTAAGAAAAAAGCTTATAATGTTCATAGGTCTACTGTGTCTCAAGGTAATGGTTTAATCTTACAGTAGTGCTGGTTATAGCTGATTTTCAAACCGTAAAGGAGTTTATAGCTATAAACCTACAGCTTTTGTACAGTATTTGGCATATACAGTTTAAATTAAAACTACAGATGGAAAGTAGCATTATGCTAAATCTGGTGCAGCCATCTTTTTAATGTAACTACACATTGTCCTTTAAATAAAAAAATAAATAAATCAGACGTTTACATACACTATATAAAAAGACACATACTTTTATTTCTCATTGTCTGACATGAAATCAGTCTAAACCTTTCTTGTTTTAGGATTACCAAAATCATTTCTATTTGCCAAGTGCCAGAATAAAGAGAGAAGGATTTTTTTCATTTTCATTCACATACAGTAAGATTACTATGCCTTTAAACAATTTGGGAATACCCAGATGATGATGTCATCTTTGGAAGCTTCTGATTGGTTTATTGACAACATCTGAGTTAATCAGAGACACACCTGTGGATGTATTTGAAGGCGCATATGAAACACACTGCTTCTTTGTGCAACATCGTGGGAAAGTCAAAAGAAATCAGCCAAGATATCAGGAAGAGAATTGTGGAGTTGCACAAGTCTGGTTCATCCTTGGGTGCAATTTCCAGATGCCTGAAGGTGCCACGTTCATCTGTTACAATTATACACAAGTATAAACATCATGGGAATGTCCAGCCATCATACGATCCAGGAAGGATATAGGTTCTGTGTCCCAGAGATGAATGTGCTTTGGGCCAAAATTGTGAAGATGCTGGCTGAAGCTGGTAAGAGTGTGTCATTATCCACAGTGAAACGAGTACCATACCGGCATGGGGTGTGGTCTGAAACTAAAATTGAACTGTTTGGCCATAATGAAAAAGGGAGAAGCATGCAAGCCGGAGAACACCATCCCAACTGTGAAATACAGGGGTGGCAGCATCATGTGGAGAGGTTATTTTGCTGCAGGATGGACTGGTGCACTTCACAAAATAGATGGCATCATGAGGGAAGAACATTATGTGGGAAATACTGAAGCAACATCTCAAGACATCAGCCAGGGAGTTAAAGCTTGGGCACAAATGGGTCCTCCAAATGTACAATGACCTGAAGCATACTGCCAAGCTGGTTACAAAGTGGCTTGAGGATAACAAAGTCAGTATTTTGGAGTGGACATCACAAAGTCCTGATCTCAAAACTTCTGAAAATTTATGGACAGACCTTAAAAAGACATGTGTGAGCATGGATCAGTTTCACCAGTTCTGTCAGTAGGAATGGGCCAAAATTCCTGCCAACAATTGTGAAAAGCTTGTGGAAGGATATCCAGAACATTTGACCCAAGTCCTACAGCTGTAATGGTACTAAATAATGAATGATGAAAACATCTGACTTTGAAGAAAGTAATGAAATATTGTTTTAAAAAATCCTTCTCTCATTATTCTGCCATCTAATCTAAGCAAATACAAGTAATTTTGTTAATCCTACTTGACCTAAACCATGAAAGGTTTTAGATTTCATGTCAGAGAGTGAGAAAAAAAAGCATGTGTCTTTTAATATAGTGTGTGTAAACTTCTGGTTTCAATTGCAGTTAATATTCACATATATGAATGCACAGCTTTGAAACAGCTTTATTCTCTCCTAAAAGCTTATGTGCAGTTGACAGAATAGAATTTTTCTTTTACAAAAGCAATTTTAGATAACAAAGCAGGATGGATGGAATATCTGTCTGTATGTCTTTTTGCATTCACACTCAATAAAAGGTTTACGATTGGGCCAGACAGCACACAGTGGTCTGATCTTGTCTCAAATTGCTTCTTTTATAATATTCTCTATAGGAAAAACAATTAAGCAAAACAATTGTTGTCAATGAACTGTCAATGGACTTATACTACTACTATATACTTCAAACTAATCAAATATTCCTTATTGTATACAACAATGCAACTTTGATTGGCAAAACACAAAAAATCTAATCTTATGCCGCTAATTTTCAAGAAAAATTACATAATTTGTAGATTTAAATCATATCTTTTAGTATATGTTGAGTCCTGCAATACATGTAATGGTCAAATTTAGATGGACACATTTCTTAAGTGATTTCTACCTTCAAGGCGCTTTACAGTAAGGAACCACTCACTCGTTCACACACACATTCTACGCAGACACTGGGGTGATGTGGGTTAAGTGTCTTTCCCAAGATTACAAACATCTCTGGGAGCTGGAATTGCGCCACCAACCTTCAGGCCAAATGATGGGCACTTTAACTGATTTAGCCCTGTCTTTATTCAAAACTGATTTAGTTCTTTTTCAGACCTCTTTAGTCCTGTTTTAGTCCTAGTTGAGACCTGATTTAGTAGTTGGTTCAAAACTGCTCATTTATCTTGTGTATTTCCCAAACTGTTGCGTTTCTCACATATAATCCACACAGCCTGTTGTGGCCTGAATACTGCCACATGGATTCAGTCTATTTTGTAGCACAGCACACAGCAGCAGGCTCTGTACTTTCTCCCAAATCTCACATGCATTAAGTTAAGCTGCACCATCAGTGAGCAGACGTGGCCGAGGGGGACAGCTGAGTTTTATAATGAACAGTGGACAACTTTGAGTGTCTTTAGACTTCACTTTTGCTTCGAAAAATGAGCTAAACTGCAAAACAAAAACTGCTTGTCAAAACAATACGTATGATTGACACAGGCATGGATCTTTTGAAGAGAAAGTCTGAAGAGAGTGCTGACAACAAGCTAGGCCTCATTTCAGTTCTGTCCGTATTCCAATTAAAGGGCCCATATTGTGCTATTTTCTGATCTATGTTATAATGTTCTCATCAAAAACATACCTGGAGTTGTGTTTTGTTTCATTCATTCATTTAACACACAATTCCTGCATATCTGGACTGAATTTCTTCTCTCAAATTGAAACCACCTTGTGATATCATGTCATAATACAGGAAGTGCTCCACTATATTTTTAAATTCCATTCACTTTCACTAGAATCATTTAGCTAAGTTCAGCCCTGGAATTGCTGATCTCTGCTGAACTAAATGTGGTAGCTGTTAACCTGAAAACTATTGCTTCATGACATCATAAAGTGGAACAGAGCATTTTGAGCTTAGACAGACTAATAATATAATATCATTCAAACATGTACGACTAAACAAAATTCAACTCCAGCTATGATATTGATGAGGAAACATTACAAAAATGGGTTAAAGCAGGACTGAACCAAACTAAAATACTGCAGGTTACTTGCAGATTGCCTGTCAAAATAATTACTGTGTACTGCAGGTTCATGTGATAACACACGTCTAATGACCTGAAAACCAAAATGGATTACTTGAGGGTTCCTTACGCAGACCTGCACTGGCAGAGGTCTGTGGTCAGGACACATTTACACACATTTTAATCACTTGGTACAGTGGCGACACCAGGGGGGTACGGCTTGAGGGGTCACTAACCTCCCCTAGAATGGCCAATGCTGCCCAATAGCTCCCCCAAAGCTTTTAGCCCAATTTTCATAGCACATTCAGTCTCGACTAAAAATGTTCAAATGGCAACCACAGAGTTCAAAATGAGACTACAGCTGATAATGATTCCATATTAGGTTTTATAAACCACTACCGGAGCTAACTACATTTAAATTTGTTTAAAACAGCGACTCAAACATGGTAGGGGTTGGTGCACTTGCATCCATAAAAGGCTCTAAATTAACATGTTAAGTGAGCACCCACATTGAAGTACTTAGCACCCTCATAGCTCCTCCAACCAAAAATGTCTGGCGCCGCCCCTGGGTAAAAACATGGCAAAAACAAAGGCTAAACCAAACTACCAAACCAGACTATAATAACAAATCCTGAAATCAAAGAAGACGTGCTGCTTCCTTCTGTTTTTAGTGATAATCTATGACACCTGGCAAGGCAAGGCAAGTTTATTTGTATAGCACAATTCGTACTCAAAGTAATTCAAAGTGCTTTACAGAATAAGAAAGACATTAAAATCACAATAGAAACAAACCAAAATATAAATAATCCCAAATAATTATCATAAAATTAACATTAAAAGAGAAGAGTGCAGAATAAAAACCTTTCAGTCAAATGCACAGCTAAACAGAACTGTTTTGAGCCTGGATTTACACATTGTCAGAGTAGAGGTCTGTCTCACATCTTCAGGGAGACTGTTCCAGGTTTTCGCTGCATAAAACTGAAACACTGATTCACATGTAAATCACTGTTTTACATTTAGTCCCTTGCAAGCCGCAACATTGGTCTAACTTTACAATAAAAATTGATTTACTGACTTCTATTACAAAACTATGGAAATGCCCCATAAAGTCACTCTGAGTATTTTCACAACTAAAGACCGTGCTCCTTTCACATGCTGCTGACCCTTCCCTCTCATATAGACAGTTCACAGTAGTAGTAACATTTATTTATTTATTTTTATTATTGAAATATGTTTTTGCAACTTTGATGAGTAGGTTCATCTTTTTTTTCAAACCGTAATGAACACAGGGAATGCATCTTAGCTCTGACGTCTTGAACACAGGATTACTCAAATATGAATCACTCAGACAACAATGGGTAAGCCCATAATGAGGGGAAAGAAAACATTATTCTATTATCCGTAACATGTCCTCCATAAACTAGAAAGTACTCAGGACAAAACCAGGATGGTGAGGACCTCACATTCTGCACATTCCTCTTGGCCTTTGCACCCGCCCTGGCCTTCTCAGAGTAAAGTCCCCTCTGCAGTGTCTGAAATGAGACCAGCGTGTGGTGGGTGGATTCCAGGCATTTCGTGAGGTTGCTGTTGAAACTGTGACGGATTTGATTTGACTGGAGTGGGTCCATGTTAGTGCACTCTCAGAGATCTTATCGGAAGCTTCTATCTGGGATCTCAGAGCAGGCTAAAGCACAGGTGGACCCAGTATAGCTGTTTTGAAGTTGGAGATGTTCTGAAGAAACTTTGTTACGGTAGTTCCGTTTCTTGAGTTTTTCACATCCGATTTAGTGCGACACGTGTCTCAGAAGGTTAAATAAGGATGCTTTGGGGAGTGTAACTGAAGATTTCTCAATGAAAAATTTGTAGTAATTCTGCTGTGTAGTCTGAAAGCTGCTGGATGTTGACAATTTGCTAAAAGGAAGAAAGCACTGTTTGAATGAATATATTATGAACTACTTTACTCCATTCAGTGTAGTGAAGTCTGCAGTGAGCTTTACATTGGAGAAACTAAGCAGCCACTCCATAAGAGAATGCACCAACACGTCACAAGAGCTCCTCGAGACCCCAGTTTGCCGTACACCTCCATCTCAAAGACACTAACCACTCCTATGAAGATAGTGAAGTACGGATCTTCAGAGAAAAGAAATGGTTTGTGAGGGAAGTTAAAGAAGCAATTTTTGAACAGGAATGGGGGCCTTAGACACCATCTATCGCCTATTTATAACTCCATCCTCAGACCCTAAGTGAACAAGGAAAACAATAGGGCTTCTTAATAGAAACTGTAAAGAATAGGTGTGTTAGTTTCAGTGTAGCTACCTCCTCCCTTCAAATAGATATAAGGCAGTGTCCACCAGCAATCTGACCTTAAGTGAAGAAGCGGCTTGGATGAGCAGCGAAATGTCTTCACTCCTACAACTTTTTGTCCAGTTGACAGAATTGCATTTTTCTTTTACCGTGGATCATACCTGCACAAGGGATCACACAGACATCTTATGAATGTACACTTTAACTGTTATGACTGCTGTTTTTATGCAATTCTTTAAGCAGTGTGTACACATTAGGATTTTTTTGAACTGATACCAATATCTGGCCTGATGTTGTGGCCAATAAACATTATTTGCCAATATCTTTAGCTTTTAAGATCCATGGCAAGAACCACAAATGTATCTTAAGCTGAAGTAAAGATCACAAATTAACATTTCACTTTTGTATGGGGTGACAGTGGCTCAGTGGTTAGAGTGTTGGTCCCCCAACCCGAAGGTCGGAGGATTGAGTTCCGCTCGAACCAAGTTCTGTCATTGTGTCCTTAGGCAAGACACTTCACCCACGTTGCCTAGTATGAAAGTGGTGTGTGCGAATGATAGGTGGTGGTCGGAGGGCAGCCTCGCTTCTGTCAGTCTGCCCCAGGGCAGCTGTGGCTACAATAGTAGCTTAACATCACCAAGTGTGGAAATGAATGAATAATGACTATAGTGTAGCGCTTTGAGAGGCTTTGACAAGCCAAGTGTAAGCCATTATTATTATTATTATTATTATTATTAAAATAATAACAAAATGTATCAGGGATATGAAATACGGTAAACATAAATATACAGCCATATAACACTATTCCTTTTCCATTTTTACACATGTCTGTTTAAATATCAGTATAGTCATTGACTGATATTGATATTTTTAAACATCTTTCAATTAGCTGATATCAATACTCTAACCAATATATCGCCCATCCTTATTCATAAATTGTATCTGTGCTTCCTAAACGTTAAATGTGTATAGTACAAATCATTATAGTTTAAGGCTGGTAATGATGAATGTTTGAAATTGCTAAATTTCTCTGTTGGGATTGGGAATGGGGGTAAATTACTTTTAAGGGGTATTCACTGCTAACACATGACATATTTAGATCACCGTGTTACCTTTTATTATTTTGAAAATGCTATATTTGCTGGAAGCAACGTATTAACCTGTTGCGCTTTCGTTTTTGACGCTCTGGATCCCCTCTCCTTTTGCTCCCTGGGCAAAGTCACTCCTCCTTCAGAGCACTATCACAACACGATGCTACTGCATATCACATGTATCTTTTTTTTTTTTTTTTGTATTTATGAAGAATTGTCATGTGGGGGCATGGATAATGTAGGTTTCGAGACGGAGCATGGCACAGAATCTTAAAGTTAACCATAAAGAGGGTTCAAATAGGGCCCGGGAGAGATCGCAAAATTAACAACAAATTGTATTTATAAAGCATTTCATGTGACCACCAGCACAGGCTCACTGTGCTCAAACATGTTTTACTCATATGGTGCAGCCCTCAAAATGTTCATGAATAATTCATTCATACTTTTGTTGTTGTTGGGAAAATTGCTACTACTTCAACCCCAGAGCAGTGAATCCACTGTTTGTGTGGTGTGAAGTCTGCTCTGTGTCTGCCTCCTCTTGTTAAACAGATGACAAGGCTCCGGTGGGGCTGATGATAGAAGAACCAGAGGAACAGACTGTCTATCCTTTGTGTCTGTGTGGGCCAGGAAAAGTTCAGACCAATTATTGTGGGATTTAAACCTGTTTGAGAAATGCTGTATTCTCTGCCACCAAAGCTTTCTATAGCCTTTCTATAAGACTATATTGTTTTTATATTGGCCCTCAACGTGCTATCTCTCAATTCCAAACATGCTCTATTGATGAATTTCAGATTTTTGAATGTGACAATGTCATACTGTGATCAGTATGTGTCAGTTAACCTATTGATAACATTGTTCTATGCCATGAACAGGTAAATGCACTAATGTTGAATCTGATATATTCTATGAATCAAGAACCCAGCAATAGCTATTTTAGGCCTGTCTTGATAACAAATTTGAATATATTGGTACAAAGATATACTGTGATAAATGCTAATATTGAAACTACTTTATACAACTGACACGAAAACAATATTGCAAGTTAATCCCAGGAAACTATTTTTAAATAGACTATATAATAAAAAGGCGGGGTACCCAACCTTATTTTTAGTATTGAGGAATTGGGAGTACATTTTAAAAACAGGACTTAGTGGCAGCAATAATAAAGTGAAAGAGCCAAATGCTGAGAGTGGATTGAATGATTTGTTGGTGGTTCACCTGTTTCACTTCAAAAAAGTTGTGCACCTGCCTGAAATGTCATGTCTGTTAATACTAGTGATGGACCATAGGGCTTGTTTTGCATCAGTTGAGTTCTCCCCTGGTGTTAGTACCCTGCATTCCCAGCATTGGGAATGACCAATAGACCATTGGAGAGAAAAAAACAAAAGCAGTTTAAGCAACATGATCGCCATGGTAATGGAAGCCAACAGTTGTCTGCAATTTGACAACAAAAATGCTCCGAATGAGTCTGCAGATGATTTATAGAGTTAAAAAACGCACAGGATTTCTACGTGTGATGTAACAATCTGGGAAAAATTGAAATAGAGCCAAATGCTGAGAGTGTTTTTGATGAGGGAAAATAATGTAACATGATTAAAAGCTAAAAAAAACCCTCTATTTTGCATAATAAGTGTCCTTTGTTTGCTGAATCCAAACCAGTTGTACTTGGCTTTTATCCTCCACAGTCCCGGCTCCATTGGCCCATCCTCCTGACTCTTCCCGGCCTATGTGTCCCGCTGGTCACTGTCTGTCTTTTGTGTGGTTTCCTGTTGAGTGTTTCTGTGGTGGTGTCCCCCTCGGGCTCCTGTCCACTCCTCCAAACCTGATTTATTCTTCATATCCATGTAGGCCCAAGCACAAGCTCCACCACAACATGTGGTTCTGAGCGCAGAGTCGAGTCTGCGCTGGATTGTGGAGGATCAGAGGAGCATTTTTGAGCGATCTCCACTTGATGCCTTTATCTGAAAACGTCTGTTCCAAAAGAGTAATGGTATTCGGACAAAGTAAGAGCAGAGGCTTCAGTCTATTTCTGAACTTAATGCAAAACAGGGCCCAAGATAGACTAAACCAGATCTAAGATAGGATTAAACCAAGACTAAACCAGATCTAAAGCTGAGCTAGTTAAGGAGCTAAGTCTCATATCAACACATTTTTCTGCAACATTTATGTAAAAAAATAAAACTAAACATGCTTATTGTTATTTGGGGTAAGGCTGAGTGATATAGGAAAAGAATAAGATTTCAGATTTTTTTTTTTCATAATAGGATTCAGTTTAAAATTCACCATTCAAACACATCCAGAAGAATTAACAAAAAGACTGAAATATGAACTGACAAACTCATATGAGAATCACATTTTGGAATATGTTTGTACAGATCTAAAGTACAGGGTTAGAAGTTTTATGCAGATTAGTTTATTCTTTTTTCAGGAGGAAATCACTGAAAAGTTCAAAAGTTCTTTGCATTTTGCTGATTGCGATTTCGATTGGATTGTGATTCATCTTACGTTCCTAATTAGGGGCATAAAAATGACTTCTGTATTGATTCTGGCGCCACACAACATGCTCAGAGTTTATGTGCTCATTAAAACTAATGCTATCAATGGTTTATCACACTGACTGATTACATAGTAGTAAAGGCATAGTTTTGCACAGGTACATGTCCCTACCAAAGTTTCACTGATCTACAGCCCTGAGCACACTCACTGTGCATCTACATGAGAAAAACTGATTATGCTTTTCACTACATCATAACCTTTAAACAAACATGCATATAGATAATTAGAATGGGGATTGTAATGTGAAGACCTGCTAAAACTCACACTAAACCTACTTCCAAACTGAATTTCTTGTGATCACTCTTTGTCACTGTAAACACATGTGTTACCAGATGAGAATTTATCTTAATAATTAGCCTACAGATTTTGTAATTTGCTAACTGTGCCCGCTGGTGATGGTGAAGTTCAGACATCATGAAGTACTTTGACACAGCTGCCGCAGACTGACAGAGTGCTTTGAAGCACTTGGTTTAGAGAATAGTGCCATCTGTTGGCGGTCTGCCAGAACAGCATATGATTGGAATACAGAATTGAAATGAAGCCGGAGACTTAATTTGAAGCAGTGCTCAAAACGCTTGTGCTTCAGAAGATGCCTTTGTCGAGCATTCAAATTACAATTTCTATTTAATGACTAATTTCATTTTAACCCCTTTAGACAAATAGGGTGAAGTTAAAATAAATTGACTAATGGTGTGCAGGGCAGGGGACTTGGTACTGAAAGAGCTACAAGGCCTTTGTAGGACTGGTCACACAGACACTTTTCCAGTTCCATACTAAGATGATAGTCTGGATTCTCGTATCATTTTCCTGAGTTTCAAGTAGTGGGATTGATAGGTGACAGAGGCAACACAGGCAAACAGAGGTAAAAGGTTATGAATGTGCTCTGTATGATACAGGGATAACTGCTGTACATAATCAGTAGTGACAGGATGCTGCAGTGTTAATAAGCATCAGTGATTAAACTCACCCAAAACCTGAAAAAACCCCGAATCCAGAGAATATACAGCGTAGTGGGTCTATAATTTCCGATGTATTTCTGAAAGTAGTACTCCATAGAGTTCTCAGACCTGTCTCTCACACAGGGCTTGTTTGACAGAAGCTAGAACTGTGCAGATCTGATAGTTGTCGGTCAATGTTGATCTGAACACATTGTCATCCTCGTTAGATTTGTGTCTGACTTCACCCCAACTTGCTCTGATGACAGTATGTGGGTATCTTAAAGCTTGTGAGATTCACACGAGACTGATTGGCTTGTGCAGCCGCTGCAGTTTGGTCTATAGTAACTACACAACTACGTGACCCCGCTGGATGACGTGAAAGAGCCTACCTGTGGTGAATGTACCTGTCAGTCGTGAACACACAGGTGAGCTCTGTTCTGATCAGAAACATACTCAGTTGCCTCCTCCTCTCATCTGCTCAAAGCAGTGATATACTTCAGCTCAGGACAAATGCCTCATTTGTGAGACCAGGCTCCTCTGCACCTCGTGGTGTTCCAGACTCGGTCGGTGTCGGTGTATTGAAACTATTTAATGCACAGCTCCTTATGTTCAATCCTTTCTTAAGAAAAATCACATAAATTCATGTGGGAACTCGCTCTACTCACGCCTGTAGGAGCTGTCCTATTCCCACAGATATGACAACATTGTGTTGAAGTCACAGAACTTCAGCCTTCTGCAGTTTTGCATGTGTTAGTATTTTATCATTATGTCATTATCTAATGCCACTGTTAAACTACACTGTTATTTTAAAGTAATTATTTATTTGTCAAGCTTTCCACCATGCTATGATTATCCCTAATCAAAAACATGGACTTACTTTTTCTTCACATGAACCAGAAACATGCTCCTGACATGTATGAAACATAAACGTAAACTAAATCTATCTCATTAAAAAACAACATAATTCTTATCTAAATCCAACCAAACCACAGTTTACTTTTCACAGTCTTTAGCAGGCACCATGTTTTTATTACAATAAGCTTGTGGTTAGTGTACTCAAAAACAGGAACATCCCGTTTTTGTGTTAATCTCCTGGGGGATTTTGGTTTTGGTTGGAGAACACTGAAATCAAAATATTTGCGTCAAAAAAGTAAATACACTTTTTCAGAGTTCAAAAAGTTACATTTGAGAAAGCACGTGGAGACGAGCCAAGAGGTTGCCAAGTTCAGAGGTGGGTAGCTTAGCCAAAAATACTCATGTAAGAGTAACCCTACTTTAAAATAATAAAACTCAAACAGAAGTACAAAGATGTGTTTCAAGAAATGACTCAAGTAAGAGTAAAAAGTATTTGGAGGTAAGAGGTAACATCTGATTTATAATTTAAAGTGAATATAATGGAAAGACAAAACATGAAATAATGCCCAAAATGTGTAATGGGTATTTTCAAAGGATAGATACAAAAATGAGACAAACTAAATCATATCTGACGGAGCGCTGCAAGAAACAGAAATGTTCAAATCATTTCATATTGTCGGCATAAAGCTTGTATCACTCGTAGACTTTTACTCAAGTAGGAGTACTGTTACTTCAATAAAATTATTACTCAAGTCAGAAAAAAGTATGCTGCTAGAAAAGTACAATTTCTTTAAAAAGTTACTCAAGTAAATGTAACTGAGTACTACCCACCTCTGGCCATTTTTGACTACTGGTTGGCGAATCTTTGGATAGTAAGGCTTCACTTAAAATATTTTGAGATACAGGTTGATCACATCTGCCTGCCTCTCCCTGTCGTCTGCTGTGTACATATGTTATTAGTATTAGAGAGAAAGATTATAGCAGAATGCAAAGTGACTACTGCCCACTGATCTGTGCATATTTGTGAATTTGTACCATGTGGTGACCCTCGGGGCATAGGGCGGTCAAGAAAATAAATGGGCGCATTAGCCTGGCCATGTGTCAGTGGTGCAGGCTTTGGCAATAAAAAGAAGATGAGGAAAAAACAAGCTCATGTTTTTGTTTTTTTGTTTTTTTAAAGGCACTATATCTGATTTGTATTGTCTTAAAAACGTGAAAACAAGCACTAGTTCATTTTAAACGGTTTGCAGCGATCGTACGTTATTTGTCACTTACTTCATGCATTCCGAGTATCCTAACTATTCACCGCGATGAGTCTGTAAGCGCTTTTCATAACTTTCAGAGGCAAGAGTGGAAGAGCTGTTTGTACAATACAATTTTGTGTATGTGACATATAATAAAGACTTTTCTTTTTCTTTGATAAATAGCAATTACAGAACATGACCAAGCATGCTAATATTGGTACAGAGTTGCAATGAACCTTAAGAGTTTGGTAATGATTTATTGTTTTAAAACAGGAGACTTCAGATTTCTACCTATGATGCCACAATCTAAGAAAAATTGAAATGGAGTGATTTTTGATCAGCAGAGAAAGCTCATGAACAGAATTGATGAAAGCATATTTAACAGTCTTATACTGGACTACAGAAGAACAACACTGTGTTTTAATACATTAAAGAGGGGGTATTATACTTCTATGGGGTATTAACCGCCAACACATAACATATTTAGATCACCATGTTACGTTTTCTTGTTTTGAAAATATTATATTCACCAAAAACTACGTATTAACACATTTAATTTATTTCAGTTCCATTTCTGTGAGTCTCCCCTCCCTTTGCTCCCTGTGCTAAGTCATTCCCCCTTCAAAGCGTTGTCACAACATAATCAACATGCATTTGGCTAATAAAACCCCTGCACATCAGGTTTGTGAAGTTGTAGAGTATTGATTTGTATGTGGCTTTTATATATTTATAAAAAATGGCCATGGTTAAGCATGGGTCATGTAGGCTTATGGGCTGAGTCTTATATAAGAGGCCCAGCCTTGTACTTCTGACCATAAGGAGGGTTTGAATAGTTTAGTTTATTGGTTTATTTTAACAGGTGATCATGTGCAAACACATTAAGCTCATAAAAGAAAAGACACTTTACACCAGATTTAGCCAGTAGTATCCATTCATTTACAATCAAACCATCTATTCTTTAATTTAAAAACATCACACTCCACGTTTCCCCATTTAAAATAACTCAAAGATTATGTCAAGAATTGCCATTCTTCTCTCATCCACTCCATGCAAATCAGTGACGACAGAGCTGACCCTCTAACAGGACTTTTCTGACATAAGAGTCCCTCAAGTCAGAGGAGCGTTTCAGTCTGTCTGGAGCTTGTTCCATTCTTTAATGCCCTTGTATGAGAAGGTGGTCTGTGCAAAGGCTGAGCTATATTTAGGGAGTCTGCAGTCATTGTGACTTATGGACCTGGATGTTCTGGTGGTCTGCTCAGAGCACGGTGGGCTGCTCAAAACCACATAGGGCCTGGGAGAGATCATAAGATGACTCAAACATGCACATATAAAACCACTTCAGACATGTTTTTGATGAGGGTCCAATATTATAACATGATAGAAAGCTCCAAATGTCAATTCTGCATAATATCGCCTCTTTAAACAAAGGACTGCTAAAGACTTCAGTTATGAATGTGTGTATTACTCAAGGCTTGAATGGCAGTATATGCACTGGCTGACAGAGAGAATCACACTGCCAACCCAATTATTTAACCCCCTTCCTCTGTCATTCCATAAGTGTCTGTAATGTGGATATATATTAGTCATTGAAATATAGTTACAGTCATTTTGGTTGTTTATATGTAATTATGCGGCTGGATGCGTTGGTTTCCGGTTCACCACTGTTCCATCCTTGGACCACCGCAGCAGACCCCGTCCTTCCCCACAAGAGTTGCATTTTTGAAGATGTTCTGACCCAATTATTTACATGCACTGCCAGTTGTTCTCACATCTCTATGATCCATCTCTAACATGAGCCCTGGCCTTTGTTACTATGACCTCAAAGAGACAAATCACCATTGCAAATATTTAGGACAACATAGAACATATTAGACCATTTAAGACCAATAATCTTATCCTGGTTTGGAAGACGGAGACGTCCTTGATAGTCCAGTGAAGGTATGCAGATTCTGGAGTACTTAAGCAAAATTATGTCATTCAAACTCTGCTTCGCCATCGGCTTCTGCCCAAACGTCAGTGTTGCTCTGTGATTGGTCCACCCACCAGCAGCCGGGCCCTATCGCACCAGCGGGACCATGCCCAAATGGGTTCTCATGAGTTCTACAGATATCGCAAGAATCATTTTGTTAGGCATTGTCTGCTTATCTGAGTGGAGAGAGAAAAGCTAATGCCATATGGTGAATCATTCATGGTAAAGCAATAACTAGGTAGCAGACAAAGTGCACCTTTAAAAAAGTTTTAAATTCTGTTGATTCAAACAAAGTGCCAGAGTCTATCTTGTCCGTGTTGTGTTTATGCTGCAGTTTATAAAACCCATTTCCCGCTGGCACATCCTGCTCCTATTGATGGATGCTTAGTGCACATCACTAAACACTCAAGCTAACATGTGCTGACAAGCATCTTCCATATGAGTCATTACAATTATGAAAAGAGCCAAGCTAGAACCGGACCAATGTTAAACCAGGAATAATAGAGGTAAATGAAACCTCATGCAAAGCAGAACAAGTACCCAGAAATAAACCTGGACTAAGCAGTTTCTTGTTGGCACACTCTTGCACCACCTGATGGATGTCCAGGGCACATCCCAAAACACTAAAGGCAATATGTGCAGATATGTGATGTCATTTGGACGCTCTAGGTTTTCTTCTTTCCACTCCTTTTCAAACTTAAATAAGAAAAAATGTGAAATGCACATTAACTGTACTGGATACATGCATTCATTCATCTGCTCGAAATAAATAAATTAAAATGAACTCTCCTGAAGACTCTTTATCAACAGTGCTAATGTTAAAAGTACATTGCGTCATTTAGAATCTGCAACATTTGAAATGAAAATCATGGTAGTTGAGTACTCACTTCATTTGTCAAGTCACTGACATGTTCTCTTCTACGTATTGCGTAAAACATATTTATTAATTCCATCCATCCATTTTCTTTCACTTATCTGGGGCTTGAGGCAGCAGGCCGAGCAGGGATTACAAGACTTTCATTGTCCCTTATCTAGCCCCTCCAGGGGGATCCCAGGGCGTTGCGGGCCAGCTGAGAGACAATGCCCCTACAGCGTATCCTGAGTCTTTCCTGGGGCCTCCTCCCGGTGGGATATCCCTGAAACACCTCCTCAGAGAGGTGTCCAAGAGGCATCATGGAACAGATGCCAGAACCACCTCAGCTGACTCCTCTTCACGTGGAGGAGCAGTGGCTCTACACTGAGCAAGTCCTGGTTCAATGAAGTGATTAGGACATCATCTGCAAACAGAAGAGATGAGGTCCTGTGGTCCTCCAAAGTGACGGAAACTAGCCAGAATGCTGTAGAGACGGAGCCCATGACACTTTTAAACTGGGGACTACAGTTGGAAACTACCTGTGTATTTAATACTGGCACATTTATACAAATGTTTGTCCCATTGTTCAAATAAACTAATACAGGAATTAAATAAATAGATTTGAACAAAAATAGCAAACAGAAAGCTTTTGTGCAGCTGAACTACAGAAGTAAATATACATCTAATCCATCCATCAATATACATCCTAATTATAGACTCTAGAGCAGGGGTCGGCAACCTGTGGCTCCAGAGCTGCATGCGGCTCCGAGTGGCTTGGGAAAATAAATTACAAGTATTTAATTGAAGTGTATTTAATTTTTTAAATTTTAGTTTAAATTGGAAGATTATTGTGATCTTGAAATATTTGTTTATATAAAACATATATGTAAAACAATTATATTTTATTATTTTTGGTCTCTCAAAATAAGCGTCACACTCGCGGAAGCCAGTATACCCACCAAAACAAAACAAAGACAACAGCTTACAGTTCTGCGTAAAGATGAACGTGCAGCCCTGATTTGCAGATGCTGTGCTCAGAGGTTCAGGAGCAGAAGTCTCTGTAGCACTTCATGGATTTCATAAGCAACTCACTATAGTTGCTTATACAAAGCGTAAATGTAAAAAAAAAAAAAACAATATATAGTGTTATCTTCTTTTTAGATGTTAAAAAGTGTTTGTGGTTCCCAGTGCTTCAATGTGTGAACCATCTCAGAGTGGGAGAATATGTGTCCACAGAACTTTTTTCCACAGCTCAATGAACATGTCTAAAATCAGAACTAATCTAGGACCAGTCTTTGAACTTTGAACTAAACCAGGACTAATCTTAATCTTGAATACAAACCCTAAACCTGGTCAAAATCAGGACTAAACAATAAATATGTAAGACTAAACCAGGACTCAATCTTCTTGGTGCAGTCTGAAGGCCGCTCCCCCCTGGGCCTCTCCTGATGGATGTCCCGCTCTCATCACGAAACACCAAAGGCAACATGTGCAGAACTGAGGTAATTTGGACACATCTCCCATATGTTCTCGATAGGATGAGTCCAACCTGTCATAACTCTTTCAGCAGACCTCTGGGATTGTTCGTTGCCCTCTCCAGTTCTCAGCAGGGAGCGCTCTGTGAAGATGTTCATAGAAAGTGGAGGGCCCTTATCATATCTCCAGCTCAGTGATGTAGTTTTAGTTTTAGTTTTACAGTGTTTTGAACAAAGAACACACTCTTTCATCAGGCCACTGTAAATACTGGGGCTTTCATATAAGTCTGTACTTAGGAAAGCAACATGAGAGATCAGAAACATCACTGGTTATGTTTGACAGTGCAAAGATTGAGACTACAGATGTACCAATCCAGCTTTTCCAGTTTCAATATCGATGCAGATATTTTGGCTTTTGTTATCTATCAATACCCGATATTAACCGATGCTAGTTTAGGGAAAAAAGGCATTTTATTTCCATCAAGAAACCTACTACAAAATATGTAGTATGTAGTGTATCCAATTGTATTATTTATCCAGCAAGTAACTGTTGAACACCTTTGTATGACTAAAAGTTCAAACATTATGAAAAGACTCAACCAGGATATGGGCTGAACCCATATCATGGAAAAGATACCCGTCCTAGCAAATTTTCATGGATCTGCACCAATATTCGTTACCAGTATCAGTATTGTGGCATCCCTAATTGAAAGTATTTATTTCTTTAGTGAAAACTCAATTTTGTTTAACAAAACTGATCGTACAACTGTTATAACTAACTTTTGTTGTAATTCAGTGCAGCAGCTTTGAATCTAAAAATATTAGTCCAGTCCAGAACTGATACTTAATATTACTGGTAGTTTTTTCTAGATCTGACTGATATTTACCTCTCTCTGATTCGTATTAATCTATAAGATGTTTTACAATAAGTTTATTATATTAAAAATTAAAGATAGACCGATATATTGATATGTATATAGGCAATGTTTCACATATCGGCCTTTAATCTCTTGCAGAGGCTGATATTTAGTTTGGGCCAATCAGCTGCATAACAAATATGCATAACACACTTTATTTGAACACTTTAGTGCAGGGATGTCAAACTCAAATACACAGTGGGCCAAAATTTTAAATTGAACAAAGCCGCGGGCCAAGATTGAACAAATGAACCTTTTAATATGGAACCAAACAAGTTTTGATTTAACAATGAATATTGAACAAGCAAGGCTTATATAACTTTAAAGTGCAGGCATGCAAAATCGAGTTGCTAATAATACTACTAATAATAATAGTAGTAATAATAATATGTAATAAATAATACATGTGAAAATTAGCTTCTTACACAGGCTAATAAATTTCAAAATAAAATAACATAACAACTATGAATAAATAAACCATTCAGGCCTTGGAGTAGCAAGAAAAAGTGCATAGAAAATGTATTTACTGCTCATTTTGTGACACACTGATCTACTCTGATGCGCCCCAGCCAGATACCTGGCATCTTTTCTTGGATGCCAATTCATCAATGTCGGGGCTCAGGGTTTGAGCTGAAGAAACCTTCATTATTGAACAAAGGTGTTCTTCAGTTAGACGTCTCCTGTGAGACGTTTTCGTCATCTTCATTGAGGAGAAAAGTTGCTCACATAGGTAAGTGCTACCAAACATAGAGAGCAATTGAGCAACTTCGGTGGGGAGCTGAGGCATCGTGTCAGGGATGAACTGTGGAAACTGTGCGTCCCCAACAGCATCAAATTTTGACTTCAGCGTTTCATCACACTGGAGTTCAATCAGCTCCATTTGGAGGTTAGTCTGCCTCTGTCCTAACTGATGCGCCAAAACAACAGCAGAGCATTATGGGATTTGTAATATAAGCGGTGAATGCGGTGTTACAGCCCTGCCACCGTATAATACCGGTGGGCCAGCTCTAATATTAATTTGAAATTGCCTTGCGGGCCAAATAGAATTACACTGCGAGCCAAATTTGGCCCACGGGCCAGAGTTTGACACCTATGCTTTAGTGTCTAGAGGACACTGGACAAATGTGACTGCACGCTGGCAGCACGGTGCCTGTGTGGAGAGCACTCATGCCTCACAACATGAAGGTTCCAGTTTGGCCTGGGCCTTGTGCAGTTTGTTTCTCCCTGGTCTGGGTGGGTTTCTTCCAGACTCTCTGGTTACCTCTATCAACACAAAACATGCACCATAGTTAAAATCCTCCAGCTCAAGTAGTTCTGACCAAGACTAGCGATCAAGATCTAGAGATGAGTCCTCGAGCAATACGCTGATGTGCTCACTGCTCCTGAGGAGATGCCCCAGCGACATTGAAGGATGGGTTAAATGCAAAGGAGACAGAGACAACAAAATGTACCTTAACCTTAACAGCCGTCATATCCACTTTGTACTAAAACAGGTTTGTGGATGAGCTTGTAGTTATTTCGAATTGTATAATTTGTGGAATATAATTAAAATTGGCTTTGCATATTGGCCCAAAGATATCAGCAGAGATTATTGGACATTTTTCTGGATTCTAAACAATCGGTATCAGCGTCTGTTATGAAAAACCCCATATCGGTCAAGCTTTATTAGAAATGTGACTTTGCCTTGTTGCTAAGCTGCAAAGCCTCTGTATAACCTTTGGCTGTAAAGCTAATTATCTTGTTCACTGTAGCAAAGATACTGTAATCTGATTACTTTTAAGTAATTGTACATTACAAGTATAAAAGAGTAGAGTCTTCGCCAGCCGCAGCACACATGGGTCTGTACAGCTGTACGCGCTTGTGGACTATGAGGTTTCCAATTGACTTGTCTGCGCTCCCCTCTGTGCCCAAAGAACAGAGCCAAACCACACGTCTACATCTGTGTGAAAGTGCTGTGAGCATGCAAGGTGCTGCTCAACAGCACTACAGGGGTTTGAACTGCCAATCTGACACAGTGACACATGTATACCAACTGCCTTCTCACAGAAAAAAACATGTTTTTGGGCTCCTTTCTATTCTGCTGGCACTTCACAATTTTTGACATAATCTCTGATTCTTACCGTTGTTGTAATTAGGAATAAAAACATGTATTACTCGTAATCAGAGGTGGGTAGAGTTGCCAAAAACTCAAATAAGAGTAACCTTACTTCACTCAAGTAGAAGTACAAAGTATCGGTGCAAGACTCAAGGAAGTGTCAACTTGTTAATTGACTTGTTAATAGACTTACTTGCAGCAGGAAGAATAATAAAACTCAAGTAAGAGTACTATTACATCAGTTAAAAAAAATACTCAAGTAGGGATTAAAGCATACTGCTAGAAAAGTACAGTTTCTTTAAAAAGTTACTTGAGTGAATGTACCAGTGAATGTGAGTATTTCCCACCTCTGATCGTAGTAGCAGCAGCAATACAATTTTTTTTTTCCCAAGATAATCCAAACATTTTGCATTGCATTATTCATTCACTCTGCAACACTCCATAAGCCATCGCCTTAGTCAAAGCTGCCCTGGGGCTGACATGTGAAATGTGGCTCTCATTCTGTGCATTAGGACTCGGCAATATGGGACCAATTTTTCCCTCCTACTGATCAATCCTGATTTCTGACATTATTTTACTTATTTTTTCACTTACTGTCTAGCCTCTTTTAGTTCTGTCTGAATATAACTAGTAAACGCAAAATTACGACCCAGCTTTGAATGTGACGTGTGACAGCAGAATGATGGATGTCTGGACTCGTTGCCAGATCTGTGCGTAAATAAAGTGTACGCCCCAGTCAATCTAATGCACGCTGACAGTTCAAGTGGCTGCTACAGAGACCTGTCGCTTTCCATTGGCACAGTAATGAGGCCGTGTCTGAATGAGGAGGAGAGGGAGGGTGCTGGGGGAAGGCTTTCTGAGAACACCCCACCTGCTTTGCATTTCTGTCCGAGCGCAAGTGTTTAACAATAACCATAAATTTGCATCCAAGTCCTAAACCTGAGACAGAACACACTGTTATAGACCACAGTGGCCTCAGTGCACTCTCGTCATGAAAAGTATGTCTGTAATAGGGTTTTTCAGTGTGGCCAATTTGGGTCAGTTTTGACGTTTTGAATCTTCCTCCATGTCTTTGGGACAGCCTGACAAGAGCACTATCCTCCAGATCTAAGCGGTTACTTGGACAGTCAGAACCACATGCTTTGACAAAACATTGTAAAGACGAGTGGGTTTGGAACCGTAACCTGTCCTCCTAATTCCAGAAAGTGTGATGGACAGATGGATTAACTAATCAGAGAGACGTACGGCCCATTTGTGTCAAAACAAACATGGCGGCTTAAACATAAAAAAAGGGAGAAAAATAACATGGAGGACTGAGAAACAGCGCAGATTTCTGCAGAATCGACAATCGAAGCATTAAACTTTTATTTATCTCAGGTAAAAGAAGTTATATTTTTGTTCTGAATGTGATTAGAATATTTTTGAGGTGATCTGCATTTGTGATACAAATGAGGTTTGTCACATTCTATGATCCAATTTCAAGCCCTTTACAAAACTTCATTCAAACAGAATGTGGAAGGGACTGGGTGGTCAGGCAAATGGAATGGGCTCTGAAGATGACACGTTTTGAAGCCAATTCCCAGAGGCAAAGAGCTCAAACCGCTGTTTAGGCGTCTCCTTAATTACAGTGTCCCTGCCTTTTTTTTTAGACGATGACATTACAGCATCTCACTCGTCCACTGCACCATGAGCCACAGGTTTCACTCATTTCCTGAACCTATGTTTATACAGTTTATTTTTGAAACTAGAGCCATTTTGTCTCTGTATGGATAAACACTACACTTAAGAATGCTATTTAATTATCATACACATCCTGTCAGCATCATTTGTATTAAATATCATAATGTAACAAAGTATGTGTGTGCATGGAGTCATCTGTTTAAAAGGCCAGCCTGTTTTTTGTTTTTTTTGTTTTTTGTTTCTGTCAGTAAAAACATACCACTGTATCACCTCAGATTTGTTCAGTGTATTTAAATAAAATAAAATCAGGATGCTAGCTACTAACATTCTGTCAAGAGTTTTATAGTAGACTTCATCATCCGTCTATAAGCCAGGTAGAGCTGTACGCAGCATTAACACCCACTGTACCTCAGACAACAGAGTTACCCCTGCTACAAGACCACATGGAATGAAAATTTACTGAAATGAGTCCACATTTCACCAAGTATTATGAGGGTCATTCAATAAATAAGGTGAATTTTCTGATATAAGGACTTTTAATGCAGGTAGAAGCTTCCTTTTTTTTGTTTTACTTGTTTTTCACATGGATTTAATTTCTTTTGTAGATAAAAAAAAAAAATACACAGTTGACATTCTCCTATGAATTTCAACGGGTTTGCACCCTTCAGCAACCAAAAACTTGATAACTGTTCAATCCTGGAGCATGCTTCTTGGTCGGCCATCTTTGTTAATCGCCAAAAACTCTCAAAGTTTTTTTTGTTTTTTTTTAATCTGCAAAAGAAATTAAATCCATGTGAAAAACAAGTAAAAAAAAAAAAGTAAGCTTCTAACTGTATTAAGTCCTTATACTAAAAAATTCACCTTATTTATTGAATGACCCTCGTACAAGATAATGTCTCAATAAATTATGAGCCACTGAATTGAAATAGAATTAGATTAGTGATCATGTCTCACAATTACACTGATGTTACACTGACCATATCTTACAAATACGAGGCAAATGAAAAAAGACATTTGTAAATAAAATACAGTTATCTGCCACAAACAGTCCAAAGTCTATGGCTAAGGGAAGTTTGGGTGTATAAACATAAACCGTGCCACGTGTGAAGCAAATCCATAATAGTTCAGTTGAATTTTTATCCTGAAATCTATAACTTTCCCATGGAGTGGTCCCAGGTGCAGTCTAAGGTCAAAGGTTTAGGGGTGTGGAATATTATTTCTGTTGTAGCAGGTGAACTGTTAGAAACTGTTAGTAATTCAAAGTGCTTTACAGAATAAGAAAGACATTAAAATCACAATACAAACAAATTAAAACTTTAAGAAACCTTTCAGTCATATGCACAGCTAATTGTCAAAGTTGAGGCCTGTCTTACAGGAAGATTGTTCTAGGTTTTAGCTGCATAAAACTGAAACTCTGATTCCCTGTGTTTAGTCCTGACTTTGGGACCAGCAGTGGGAGATGTTCTTTGGTGCTGGTCCATGGAGAGAGTTGTTCACAAGCAGAGCTGCTTTAAAGTCTATTCTCTGAGCCACAGGAGCCAGTGCAGAGCACTGGCTCCTGAACAAAGGGCTTATGTGCTTGTATTTCCTATTTCTGCTCAGGACCCAAGCAGCAGGTTCTGGATGTACCTCAGCTGTCTTAACACTCGTTTGGAGAGGCCAGTGAGCAGGTCGTTACAGTACTCCAACCTACTGGAGACAAATGCATGAATAAGTCTCTCCTAGTCTGGTTTTGACAGTATACCTTGATGGTAAAAAGCTGCAAATGTTATTGACTTTATAAGTAAGATTTGAGGGTTTTAGAGAGAGACTGAGCAAAAGGGGTCCCGGGATTGACCCCTGGGGCACCCCACAGATCAGGGCCATTTTATCTGAGACATATTTTCCAATTTCAACAAAACACCACTTCTTACTCACTCATAGCACTCACTCAAAGCACCACTTTTTACTCACTCATAAAATTACATTTGATACTTGGACCAAAAAGGGGGTTTTGGGCGTCCGGATGGGGCCAAGTTGAAACAAAAGACCCCAAACTGGTCTGGCTTTTGGACTATGGCAAGGTGGTATGGTGACACATTATTGAAACCAACAATGCTTAACATGGAACAGTTGCTCTCTGTTGTAACTACAGCTTGCCTTGGGAAACATTTTGTTTGGATCTTTTAAACATAGTTAGCCTATTTCCCTCTGGTGGTCATTCAACCAGTTTATGAATAAAACCAGTGGAGAAAAAAAGAATAATATTTAAAAGATTGCTAAAGAAATCCACCATGCTAATATAAAAGGTACCTGAGATTGTTTTCGAAAGACACAAAGCATAGCACCTCCCATTTAATGTCTGCAAATTCCACATATGATTTTGTATCCAGGTCAGGCTGACCATATAAAATCTATTGTCCTGTCTCTGTGAAGTCCAACCAGCCTCCAAATCTAACAAATCCCACTTTTCATACCGAGCCAGCACAACCAACATCAAAAGCAAATTTCAATCAATGCTTTAGTCCCTTTAACACAATGGGACAACTAAAGTAGACCCATGGATGTCAGTCAAGTCGATATGTCAAAGTGTGTTGTGAAATTTCAGAAACAGTCAGAGTTGGAAGCCAGAGCAGCTGGACCAGACGGTTTGACTTACGCAACGTATCGTTTTTATGACAATGATTAGTCTCAGCGTTTTCATAATATCTAAGCTTTGCACTACATGAGTGTACAAGGCACAATTTTACACTTGGAGCTGGGCTCATCTGTTGAAACATTGTTAGCTTGTGGTTTGGCTAACCTCATGTGCAGTTTTCTCACTGCAAGGCTTGAGGGAGTGGGTTGATGACAATGATACACTAATAATGCTTGAATAAAATTAAGTAACTGTTCAAGTGGTCTTATTCAAAATCAACTTTTCTGAGCTTTTAACCATGTTATAGTTGTTCCCCCTCACCATTTACTTACCCGAAGTTGTATTTGGAATGATTCATGCATGTTTGAGCGATCATATGTTCAAGACACTGCATCGCTGATCAACTCCCGTTTTCACCGCCACTGTCATATGCCCAGTGCTCTCTGTTTACTTCGTCCTCCAATTTTATTTTCTTAATCAGTGATACGTGTATAATTCGGCAGTGTCACATAGTCATTTTGGCACAAATGAAAAAAAATCCAGTAGCGTGATCTGCAGCTATCCAGACGGTGATGTTAGCTTCCTTTGCACAGTGCACTTTTCCAAAGCAGAAGTCAGGAGTTAGAGCTTGTTTCTTTTATTAAATCATTTTAGATGAATATTGCGATTTAAAGTGTGAAATTATAACATAATGATCAATAGGTAGTAACTATACAACAGACATAAGGACAATATGTCTTCTTTAACCAAAAATTTTAACCTAAAAAACTTTTCTTTTTTTTTACTTTACACTTACATGTATAGATACTTACAGGTGCACTATGTTACTTTTCTGGGTTTGTCAACTGCTTGTTTTTTGAAGCAATAAAACACCCATTATTTAATAAATGTAAGACAGATGCTTAATGTCACACTGTGGAACATTCCAGGCAAATAACATAGTGAACCCATATCACAAATATATATCACAATCAATATGAAACAGCAAGTATGTGAACTATTGTGAGTTTTTGTTTTTTGTTTTTTTTTGCACTGTACTGAATTTGATAATTCAGTCTCACTGGTTTCATTTTACTTAAAGTCACAGTATGTATATTTTTAGCCAAAAAAGCAGACTAAAAGGAAAGCATATTTTCTTTTTTCTTGTTTATTGCACTGACAAACTCAGAAAAACATTCGTCCTTACATTGAGCGGGCTTGCATCTCCACACACCTGATTCTTGTTTGGCCTGGAGCCTTCTCCTGCATGTTTCCATGGAAATGCTGTCCTTTTCGAAATAATATTACACTTTTCTTACAACTTTCTGTTTCCATGGAACCACGCAGCCACCTCCAACAAATTACATACCTGAACTTTCAAAGCCAGTGCAGCCACAGGATTACTACTATGGCAAGTTTGTGGAGTTTTTATGCCTGAAAATCCAGTGTTCATCATATGATAGAATATGCCAGTTACTTATTGAAACTTTTTTAATGTGAATTTATCCACCAAATCAAAGATGGATGCATGAATAAATCCACAGAACGTCACCAGGTGGTTGAGTCCAGCACAGTTTGAGTTCACACATAATTACTCACAATCTCTCTTTCTTTCTTACATTTTTCTCATATTTTACTCTTCTCGTGTTGGATTTTTTCCCCTGTGTACCTTTTTATGGACAAGGTGTGGCACAGCTGTAGAATAGCTGTCTGTCAGTGGAGGTCTGATCTCTGTGCATAAATAACTTCTGTTCTAATGGTGGACAGTTTTATAGAGGCTGGATGAGAGAAGAAAAGACAGAAATGAGATTTACGATGCACTGAATAGTAACTAAAATGAACTAGCAAAGCTTAAACAGGAACTACATTGTAATCATCTATGCTGTTGTCAAGTTGTCAGGTCTCATCTCTGATGCCTAATACAATGCTACTACTCACACCTCACAGCAAGAAGGTCCCGGGCTGCCCCAGTGTTTTTGTGTGGAGTTTTCTTGTTTCTTTTCTTTGTCTGAGTGGGTCTACTCCAGGCACTCTCTCTTTCCCCATCAACCCATCTAACAGAAGTTTAGATACACTATATGAAAATTTCTCACTGTCTGACATGAAGCCAGACTAAGACTAGGTTAATTAGGATTTCCAAATGTATTTCTATTTGCTAAATGACAAAATAATGAGAGAAGGATTTTTTTTAGACAGTTTTTTATTACTTTCTTCAAAGTCAGATCTTTACATACATTTCTTTAATATTGTATGATGTATGACTTGGGTCAAATGTTTTGGATATCCTTTCACAAGCTTCTCACAATAGTTGGCAGGAATTTTGGCCAACTGGCGTACCTGAGCCTTGCTCACATATGCCTTTTCAGGTCTGCCCATAAATTTTCAATAGTATTGAAATGAGGACTGTGTTGGCCACTCCAAAATACTGACTTTGTTATCCTTAAGTCACTTTGTAACCAGTTTGGTAGTATGGTTCAGTTCATTGTCCAATTGGAAGACCCATTTACGCCTTGCTCCAGTATTTCCACATAATGTTCTTTCCTCATAATAATGTCTATTTTGTTAAGTGCACCAGTCCGTCCTGCAGCAAAACAACCCCACAGCATGATGCTGACAATGCCATATTTCACAGTTGGGATGGTGCTCTCAGGCTTGTTAACTTTAACATTTTTCCCCCAAATGTAACAATGCTCATTTTGTCCAAACAGTTCAATTTCAGTTTTGTCAGACCACAGGACATGTCTCTAAAAATGAAAGTCTTTGTCCCTGTGTGCAGTTTCTTTTTGACTAATGGCTTCTTCCTGGGCCTTTTAGCCCATGTCAGTACAGTCCTCGTTTCACTGTGGATAAGAACACACACTTACCAGCTTCAGCAGCATCTTCACAATGTCTATTGCGTTTGTTCTTGGGTTGATATGCACATTTAGGACCAAAGCATGTTGATCTCTAGGACACAGAACCCGCCTCCTTCCTGAATAGTATGAAGGCTGGACATTCCCATGGTGTTCATACTTGTCTATAATTGTTTGAACAGACTAATGTGGCACCTTTAGGCATCTGGGAATTGCACCCAAGGATGAACCAGACTTGTACAAGTCCGCAATTCTTGTTCTCAACAATATTACACAAAGGGCCGTGTGTTTCAGGTGCCTTCAAATACATCCACAGGTGTGTCTCTAAGGAACTCAGATGTTGTCAATAAACCTATCAGAAGCATCTTCCCTGTCCACAAACGTGCAAGCATTTACCTTCTGCACACTTTTCACAAACAAAACGCTGAAGTACGTCTGTCTGTCACCATGTTTGTTTTGGTTCACTTGGGGCTTCACCTTTGACTTCCACACAAACCTCAGTGCTGCTCTGTGATTGATGTGCCCACTGCTGGGCAAATATGAACTTTAGAGTGGGAGTATCTCAAGATGAATTTGTGATATCGTGAGACTGTTACTGTTTAAGGTTAGCACCCTGTGACTGTTATGTGGAAGAACAATCCCCTGGTTGCCTTCATAGAGATGCCTGGAAAGTTCCATAGTGTGGAATTATCCAATTTATATTTCAAAGTGAATAGGAATGTTTTGATCAACTGTATGTTCTACCTCATATACATATGCAGCAAACAATGTATGAATGCGTAATTTATGCTAAAAGAAAGATGAACACAAATGGCTGACTGGGTTTGTTGTTGTTTTTGCAGAAGGAGGCAAAAAGAAAAAGGGCCTGGGTCTGAAGAGGGAGAGGAAGAGAAAGCGCCAGGAGCGTCTGGCTGCCAAAGGCCTCTCAGCCAATCTGACCACAGCAGGAGGCTCCCGTCTGCGCAGACAGTAGCATCAACCAATCAGACCAAAGCAGGAAATACCCTACACCAAATATGACAGAAACGTCGACCTATGACATATTTGCACATACAGCAACTTCATCAAATCAGAAAACAGAAGATATAAACCTCAACGAATCAGACGATAGCAAATATTACCCTCTCCAATCAGACAACAGCAGATAATACCTCCACCAATCAGGAAACTACAGTGACACCAGACAACAACGAACAAGAATGGCGTCTAAAGAGTCCCAGACCTGTGTAATTCTTTCCTAAATACCAGTTTGCTGCTTGCTTTTGTATCAGTGTGTTATAATTGTTATAATATTGTATTTCCATATCATGGTCTAATTCTCAGTATTACTTTGAATGCCATTTGAATGTAATTTTGCTACTTATGAATTGATCTTGCCAACCCAGTCATATTAAAAGTTTAAAACTAAACTGTACAAAATGTAGATGTTTCATATTCCTGTCTGTTGTGTCTTGCTCATTGTGTCATGTTTTTAAGTCATAGTGAAACGTTTAGTTCAAACAAAGATTTGGAGACGCAAAACGACATAAGCAATAGCAGCAAGGAACATTTTTGACCCTACAGGGATACCTTAGATTGTCACCTTCTCATTCAATTGGCTCTCTGCCTCCCATGAGACTTTGCACGACGAGTGCAAGTGGAGTGAGTGGAGCTGTGGCCGTGAGGGAGGCAAGGGAATAATAAATAAATCATAAATGATCATGTTTATGCTGATAATTCATTGTTCATGAATTAATTAATTAATTGATCATTGTTATAATGTTTATGCTTCTTGTGTTTGTTCATGACAATTTGGCTCGTTCACATGGCTCACGTGCTCGTTCATGTTGTACCACGTCACCGCTCGACCAATCAGAGCTTGAGCTTCCCTAGAGCGGACACAGAACGTAGCCGAAGCTAACAATTAAAAAAAAAAATTTTTTAAGACAACAGACAGATTTTGGGGTGAGAAAAAGTTTGTGATCTGAAAATAGGTCAAAATCGCCACAAAACTCTTCTGTGAAAGCTTCAGGTGCCCTGTCAGTCCCTGTCAGTCCCTGTCAGTCCCTGTCAGTCCCTGTCAGCCGAACACGAGTAGTTGGTGATTACATTGCGCTCTATGAGAAAAATCCTTTCTGAGCAGGAGGGATTTTTTCGCTGTAGTACCGAAGAGCCACTTATCCAACTCAAGACAGCTCTAAGCTAGCAATTCCCTATCTACTTATTTAATAGGTGCACAGTAGCGCCTGGCAACCTCACTGTTAGCACCACTACTTCCTGTCCAGTTTTATCTCTATGAGGATTTTGCAGAGTCACGCAAATATGCTAAAAACAACACCACAAAGTAACACAAACAAAGTACTCTACATCTAAAAATATAGTGCAGTCTTTTATCTTAAGTAATTCAAATTTTAATAGGTTGTTTATTTTGTTTTTCCGATTAGTTGTTAGTGAGCTAGCTAGCGTGCTACTGTGCACACTGCCTATTAACAGCTTGTTTACAACAGCTGTGCGGGATTGTTCTAGACACCAAACTTTCTCCTCCCTCCACCCCACTATCTGTGAACTTTGTGAACGTAGAGATCTGGCAACACCACCAGAGTGTTGCCAAATGTTAATCTTGCTTTGATTAGTTTTGACTCAAGGTTATGCCAAGTCATGCTGATTTCTGTTGAGATATGCCAACTGAAGTGTTGTTTCTCACTGACAGAAGCAATTAAGTGAGTGGATGTAACAAATTGATCCATGTTCCTTGTTTATTAACCAAAATTGGGTACAGAGTCTTTAAGTTGATGGATGTACATGGAGTGGAGTTTTTTTTTTTCGTTTTCTTTTCCTTTAATCTCCACTCCTCTCTGCTTTACCTGGCACTCTTTAGATGGCTTTCACACACTTGGAGCTCTGTGTCAGCTATTTGTGAACTACAGAAATGCAAACTACAACAAACGTGTCCCATGTACTTTAAAAAACTCAAACAATACAAAATAAATGACCATTTTCGCAATCCATACATCACCAATTGCTAGTTTATGTTTTTGTTTGTAATAAAATATGGAAAATGTTTGGGAGACACGCTAAAGCTCCATTCAGGTGAAACCTACAATGAGTTCAAAGAAACCATAAAAGGCCCATGTGCTCTGGAGATAATGCATGTGTTTTTAAATGGTGCACCCACATCGTAGGAGCCAAATATCTTTCAGTCTCGAGCTCAAATATCGAGCTCCTGTCTTCGGAATAAACAGAAATTGACAGACTTAATGCACCACGGCCAAGAAAACGTCTATAGACCAAAGATGCCATGGAAACTTGGCGGGTGCATGTGATTAGCCCAGTGAGCAGATCCAACTAAAGATATAGCTGGAGTTAAAAAAAAAAAAGCTGGGGTCATGTGAGGTTACCATGGATGTGAGGTCAAGTGAAGTGTGAAGGCAAAGTCTGGCAAAAGAAACAGTCAAGATTCAACTGGGGTCAAAGTTACGTAATGGAACTTTAAAGAAGACACATTGTGCTTTTGTCTGCTAGCCTGTACAGTTATAATCTATGACACCTGTGGATCATTATGTTATAATCTGAACATTTTAAATCAGAGCATTCATCTAAAATGACATAATAAAAGAAAGAAGTCCGCTGACTTCCATGTTAGACAGCTGCGGTGCCCAATGAGAGCTGACATCGCCGTAAATGTCATCACAACAAAGAGCTGTACAGCTGTCGGCACCTCCAATGGATAGCTGCACATCACGCTAGCGAGTAGCAGATTTCCCTTTAAAGGAACTGTATGAAAGATTTTTATTTTAATTCCATACACATGAGCTGTCTTTGTCCCCAGATGTGAGGAAGACATGGTCAAATCAAATATAGATCTTACTGATAACAATTGTAATACAAAAACATTGGACATGAGGGACAAGTTGTTTATGTGATGATTTGATCTTTTGGTTCTCAAGATGAATATCCAGTCAGAAAGCAGAATGAGCCTCATATGAATCATTTGGGTTGCCAGTTTCATTTCTGAAATCCACTTAGTTTAAACCTAAAAACCTCCAGTCAATCATTAACCAGTGCTAGTGCAGCTCCTGCAGCTCAGTGAGTGAATTCTGGAGGTTCACATGAGGCTTGGCTTGTCTGAGAGTGAGAAACACTATGAATTATATAGAGGACAAGTAACAAAAATATATTCAAATGTATGGTTGTAAAATAATTTTAAAAAATATACAAAAAAGTGAAAGTGGCACCATGTAACTTATCAGCCGAATGTCCCATAGTTTCACAATCAACTTATCCATCTTCAGCAGACACCAGGCCAAGTTACAGGTCAGATCTGTGGAAAGGCCACCCAGCTCACTTTAAGTAGTTCTTCAAGGTATGATTTTTTTTAGCAATAAAACTCTTGTAATGGAATGGATGAAAGATTAATCAGTTTAATGCCATACTGTGGAACATTCCAACAAAGCATGAAATGTTCAATGAAGGGATATTATATATCACAGTCCTTATGTTTTAATACTAATCAAATGTAAAACATTTGTTTTTAATGGTGAAGCAGCTTTCACTAACATGAACACTAAACTCCACTACTCCCCAATATTGTAATTTATTTTAATCAACTACAGTACTTTTTCATTTAGTTTTATTGCATGGTTTTCACATTCTCTGACACGCAAACCAATATGTTTGTGTTAATATCATTATGTAAAATAAATAGGTTGTTTACTTTGTTTATGTAAGTAAAATTATGGTCTGTAATATAAAGGGTACGTGATTTTTTATGTATACAAAGTCATCATTGTATAAAATGGATTGTACTAAAAAGTGAATGTATTTTTCTTGTATATTTTGAGGCTGCAGCCGTGTTACCCGAGTTTACAAGCTTTTGAGATGTTTTGAGATGTTGGCTTATTAAAAACAGTTTCATTCTTTTATTTGCAATTTGTCATTTCCTTATTTGTAATTAAAAAAAATATTTGAAAGCCACTGTACTGTATTTTTACAATTTTAAAAGCATGAAACATTTTTAATTAATCTTTAATTTTCAGAACTTTCAGAAACCAGAGTGGAGTTTTGCTGTGATGGTGAAAATAACAAAAACTAGGATGCTAACAAGCACTTTTAGGTTTTCGGACAGTGAAACACTTCATAATTAGATGCAGACAGTACATAGGGGACTTATTTTGACATCAAGAGCTGTTTATCTGTAATGGGGGCGAGACATTTTGCTCAAATACATGAGGAAAAAAGATGCATACAGGCCCTTTAATTAATATATTTTTGTGTT